>NW_010156318.1:84675-112227 GCF_000695765.1 Mesitornis unicolor
TACATAATAGCTTTCTGAGTGTGTGTATATATACATGCCGCGGTAAATACATATTCCATATAAAATTAATTTGTATAGTTATAATGAGGCTGTTGTCATAAAAGGTGATTAGCTTCTTTAATGGTCTGGATTTTAGTAGACTAAGAAAACGATGGGCTTGATCTTCACTGGGCACAAATGAGTGTAACCCTTTTGAACCTCAAGCAGAGGATCCAGCTCAGCCGGTATCTGTTATTCTTTTCTGTTTTGTGCTCAGCCTTCCCTACCTAAAAACACAACATAAAACTACAAAGACAACAGTGGTCTAGGGTCAGCAGCTTTAACTAGACCTGTTCAGGTTGCCTTTCCACCTTTCTCCAGCAAATTCCATTTTATTTGCAGAAATCTGAAATGGGAGATCTTCTAACTGAAAGCACTGGTTAGAAATGCTCAGGGGTGCTGTGAGGAGCTGCCCTTCAGACAGCTGGGCCAGGTTTCCTGACCACAGCATCTCCATGATGTGGTTCTGCTCCTCAGCCTGAGGTGCCAGGCATGTAGCCATCCTAAATTTGATAGTGGAGTATGACTGTGATAATGAAGTGGCATAAAGAGCATGTATTGAGCCAGAGAGGAGAGAGGTCAGGTCACCCTCCCTGGCTTTTGTCACCAATGGGGTATGTTCAGGGAAGCTGAGGCTGGATCCTCAAGCTTAACTGGCATTTTACAGTTTGAGGAGCAGTAGGGCTGCACAAAATGCACAGTGGCTGCAGTCAGCTTAAGTACTGTCTCAAAACTGCAGCTGTGATTCAAATAAGCCTGGTCCTACTTGTTGCTTTTTGAGGTTTCTCTGTCCTCCATTCAGAATTTGTAGATCTGCCAGAAAATCCTTGCTGAAATGTTTTCTTCTCTGACGATGTCTTGGAGCAAGCACAGTACAATCCACATGCGCTGTAAAAGCTCCTTGAGGTTGTAATGTGGTGATGGCACGGTCCATCCCAGTGCAGCATGGTCCAGAGGAAACCCAGCAAGCCCAGCCTGTGTTTGAGACAGGCTGCTGCAGAGAAAACCACAGGGAAATGCAACTGGACCAGGAATCCTTAAGAGGGGAAAAATCTCAGCTGAAGACAGTGTAGCTGGCTGTTAAAAACACTGTCTTCTCCATATTTATAGCTCTCCGCAAACTTATCTGTATCAAACACAGGTGAAGGTCATTGCTTGGTTGAAGCTGCAAGGAAAGCGATTGTATGCACCTATTTGGTATAGTGCAATGAGAATGTGTCTTTTTCCTTCCCTGGTGACTGAGTCAAAGATGACACCTTTGTGTTAAACAAGAGAAAATCTTGCTTTTAGGCTTCAGTTCCATGAATTACTGAGTTGCTTTGATAAATCCATGCGAATACAGTTAAGGCACTTAAGTACAACTTTGCCACTAGGCACATTAATGAGCCTTAAGCATACATCTCATAAAGCAGATGCAGATTTACAGGTCCAGGTTAAAGGGTCTTCTCCCATTAGGACATTGAAAAACATCTTGCAGGCAGACATCTCTTCCCAGACACCTGATGTAGATGTGTTGGGTTGGCCATGCAGTGCTGTCCCCCATCCCGGCTGCTGTTTGGCTCTATGGAGCACCCACAAACTTGCTCTGCTCACAGAGGGGTTATTCCTGAAGGTCCTGGGATTTGAAAAGCACAAGAACCATTGCGCCAGTCTGGATAAAGTACAAAATGTTTCTTCTTCATCTATCACTGGTAGTGGGTGCTGAAATACGAGCAGTAAACAGGATAGATGAAGTGATCCATCCCAGGCCATATGCTCCTAGTTTCTGACAGTTTGTAGTTCACAAGGACTTTCTGAGCCAGCAGTTGTATTTAGACCACCATGGACCTGCCCTCTAAGAATGTGTTTAACTCCCTTTGAAAACCATTTAAACTTTTCAGTAGTTCATGAGCTTGGCAAATATCCACTGGGATGATGGTTTTGCTAATTACAGTAGTTGCTGATTGTATATTTTGAACTGATGCAGTTTGCTTTTGTAGTCAGCCAGAGATTTGAGGCTGAAAGCAGGTAGGAAAAATGCAGGAGTTTGCCATCTGCTCATACTGAAGTCCATTGTTTTGGGTAAGTGGCCGTCCACTGCATTAATTGTTTCTTCTTGTATGCACAATACCTAGTGGTATTGGCATACATTTTCTGCTAATAGAAAATGTCATAGTGTAAGTACCGTCTTCTAATTGCATTGGCCAATTTCCATTACAAGCATTAATTTATTGTAGTACTGTTTGGAAATCTCAATGCTTTGCTGAGGTGAGATTTGCCAGCTGCTGGAGGTACTGCAGTTTGCCTCGTGTCGTGTACCAGTGTCGCTGGAGCAGGAGCAGTACAAGGGCTGAATTGAAGCAGTGTGTCTATGCATTTAAAAATAGCAAACAGATTAATTTTGTAAGTGGAGCCAGGGTGGGAAGAAGCAATGCCAAATTGTATTGGGAAAGAGAGCAGAACAGGGTTTTTTGAACTTTCATCCAAAGCTGCAACAGTTTTAGTGTAAGCAAACACCAGTTTTAGTGTAAGCCGTGCAAACTCCAGCAGATTTGGTGCGTTCCACTCTGATATCAGTTGTGGCAGGGCGTCATGAAAGCAGGGGATGATTTACATTCAAACAACAGCAATTAAACTAGGGGTACAAATTACTCTATAATGAGACCGAGCCAAGGCCGTATGTCAGTGCATTAGACTTCTAGTTCACGTATAATCATAAATCGTGAGCATGAAGGTTATAAAACTCTTTTCACCAATATTTGTCTGCTTGAAAAATCTATGAAGCATTAGCGGCAGCTTGAAGCTATGAAGAGGAACCACTCAGCTTAATTTACATGTAAAATATATACAGTACAAGTCGCAGAAAAGATCTCTTGATGTTTTCCCATGATATAAATATTTGATGTTGTTTAGATTTCTCTCCTGTTCTTTTTATGGAGGGTTTTCTACTCAGTTAGAGTTGGGTGGAAACTCCTTTTCTGCCCAGTTTTGTACCAGACTCATGGAGACTGATAAAAGGAACAGATTATAAAATTAAATTTATTATTGAAAATGGGATTTATAGATATTTTCTCTTTGGGGAATAAGTTGCTTTATTGATTTTTTCAAAATAAAAAATACTGATAGGGACTATTAGAAGCTGTAAGGTGATGAATGCAATTCCTGGCAATTTTATTGTTCCATCACTCTGAAAAGAATTTGCTCAGCTAATTCTTGTTCTTTCTGATAGGAAGTAAACATGAAAGCCTTTGTACACTGATGGGGAGAATTGACCTCTTCATTCCTTATGCGATAACAGTACAGACAGTACAAAATGCTCTCTAGAGAATAACAGTTTTAAACGGAAAAGCAGTCTTGGTTTTGCCTGATGCTTAGATACTGAGGAGCAACCATGCTGGGTCCAGCATACTGGCTGTCCTTAAACTTCTGTAGACACAGCTGATGCAGTGTTTCAGGAGCCAGCCCTGAGCTGTGCAGACATAGCTCCAGTAAGACTGTATCTGATTTTACTTCATATGGGAGTCAGTTAAGCGACATTTGCTGAAGGTAGGTGTGTGAAGCTCATGGGAACTTGATCACAGTATAGTTTACCATGACATTTCGTTGAAAAAGAACCAGAGAAATAGGATTGTAGGGTGAAATCCTCCTCACATGGCTTGTGAGGGAAAATTTATGGTCTACAGTAGTATTTATATGACTGAAGTGAGTAAATTTGGCTTGCTTATTCCCATACTGAGTACTACCACTGAGCTGGATTACTTGTGATTTGTATCTTTTAATGGAGGTAGAATGGCATAGTTATTTCCTGATGAAAATCCCTGCTTTCCCTGCTCATGGTCATAATTCAATGATTCTTTTTTTTTTGCATGTACTACATTTATGCAATACACTGAAGAGAGAAATTCCTGGATGTGTGACACAGTCAGAATCAGCTGTGCAACAGTGCGATTCAAGTTCATAAGTTTCTGCATGTTCTTGTAATATTCCAGTAGTCTCCAGAAAAAATCCTATTGCAAAGAAATGCAAATGAAAACAAAAAGGCATGGAAATCGCTGATACCTACCACTTACATCTGAATAATGAGGATTCTAGTAACAAACATAACTAAATTTCTGGCACCAGCATTTTCACTACAGCAAACCAACATTTTAACAGCATTCCTAATCAGCATATGCAACAAAACAGAAGCTCAGCTCAGTGCTACTTGATGCTTTTTATTTTTTTTTCATACAGTGTTTCATAAATAACTTTAGGAAGTGAATCTGATGATGATAATAATTATACTACTGCTGTATGCAGTTAAAGACTTCTTCCAGAATAACAAATAACCTCCTAGAAAATCTCTTAAGAGCTCCCCATGCCTGCCTACACTAATAATACAGTAGTGCTTTGTGTGTACATAGCCTTTTTAAAGGCACTTTCATGTTAATTATCTAATTAAGCCTTACAGTTCTCTTTGAAAGTAAGTAAGTATTATTATACCTATTTTATGGAGGTGGAAACTGAAAAATAAAGGCTTGATGTCATTTCATCTAATGTTATACATCTTGCTGGAGTGTTTAGGTGGGAACACAGGCACCCAAAATTCCCCTTTAGGTTATCTGAGCAACCAGGACTCTGCAGAGGGGGATTTCACCCACCTGGGCTCTGCCTGGCTTCTGCAGAGATCTGCCCTGGGGTTGGCTGATGGGAGCACTGGTCAGGTCTGAGCTCACTGTCACTGGTGCTTTACTGCCTAAAATTTGGGGGAGGAAAAAAAAACCAACAAAGCCAAATCAATAAAGCTCCCAAATCTGTTTATAGCAGCAGTCCAGTGCCCAAGTTGTCTTTAGCATCTTTCTCAGTTGGAAAGGATCCCAACGTTTGTAGGGCTCTCCAGTGTTGCAGGTGGCCTGCAGGGTCTTAGGAGTGAAGCCATTAACACCCAAAGGTTTCTTAAAGGCCTGTGGCAGAGGTCTGCATTTACCTGCCATGTTGTGGGATTGCACTTTGAGTCCTTACGTGTAGAGAGAATGAGAAGAGGGTATTTTCTCTCACTCTTAGCTTTCAGGAGTGCCTAAATTTCGATCCCTGTCAGCAGAGATCTGACTGTGAGCAGCAAAGGGTCTCTACAGGGACCATAGGGTTTGTTCCCACTGCAGGCCCTAGGCTAATGTCAGCATACGTGGAGCTAATTTTCAGCTAGATATCGCAGGCAATGCTATGGTATGTATTTGGTGGCACAAAATTTGGCAGGGAGAAGCCTTTCTAACCTTCCTCCTCCTGCCTGGCAAGCAGCCTCCGCCCCAGCTCGCTTACTGCGCGGTTTGCAGTGTTTTGAAACAACTCGTATAAGCATCTGTGAAAGTGTTACATGTGGTGTCACTGATGAAGTTTCCAAATGAGTAAAATAAAAAAAACTAACAGAGATGCTTAACATAAGAAAGGAAATATGTTTTGTAGATGACAGTTTACAGTGATGTCTCTCTAATGGAGCGGTCTGCGGCCTTTCATGGGCCACAGTTGTGATACTGAAGGCACAACACACCATAGGCGCTGTCAGTCTTTGCCCTTCTTACTGTTTTGGTGGAAACTTCTTGATTTCCCACAGCTACAGGTAGCACTGGGAGATCTTACAGGCAAAGTACTGCTCTTGAGCCACGTGTTGTGGGCTACTGCTTTAACAGCTGTATTTCCTCTGATGTTCCTGTGCAAATTCAATAAATAAATCATTCAGTGATAGTGTGTGATAGAGCTTTCTTTTCTGCCTGCAATGATTCAGACATCACTTTTATCTTTTCTAAGTCCTAATGTGTAGTTGGTGAGGGACTTTGCTTGTTCATTGGAAGCTATAGAGCTGGAAATTTAAGGCTTGGATGCCTAAGCAAAAATTATAACCAACTTAATCAGGCTGCGGTTGACCCAAGAAAGTGCAGGATGGAAGATGTCCGTCCCCTACAGTGAGTAGGTTTGAGGCAGTAGTGATTTCAGCTGCAGCCACTAAATCTACCCGTGATGATGAATTGATGCCCTTTGTTACAGCTGCCGCTGTCATGGCCATCATGACAGTGCCACCAAGAGCAGTGTGCCATTGTCCGCCATGAGGAAAGTCGCCCATTAAAACTGCACATTACATCAGGAAATGGGCCATTTAATGGCACTGCTTGAACCTGCCAAGGATCTCTTTTTAATCCACTTTGAACTGTTTCCGATAAAGAAAAAGTGAATGTTATAATTCTCTTATGTTTCCGAAAAGCAAGCGAGTCTTAGAGGAGGAGCCTGCTGCAGGGGTTATTAGTATTTGCCATTCCCCTGAAGACTTCAAGGGAAACATGTGCAAAGCTGAAAAGATAGCAGAGCTTTCAGTTGCCTTTCAACTGCTTGCTACAGGGGTAACCACAAGGACTTTCTTCTTATGTTGACTGCTGTAATGATGTGCTGTACTATTGAGCTTCCAGGTCTAACTGACATGGATCAATTATTTGAGTTTGATGGGCCACCTGCTTGGGAAACTTCTGTCGTATTTATAAAAGACCTGGCAGTGCTCTTTTATATACTTTTATATTCCCTCCTGCGGAAGTGCTGTCCAGGTTGAATTATAAAATGAATCATTGCCATGCTGGCAATGGGATGTTATTTGGGTTTTCAAGTACGACAGTATGACTTCCTCGGTGTGTAGCACTGGATGGTTAATTAGCTTAAAATATGTGCCAAAACTTGAGACCAAAATTATTCTTCGTACATAAAGGCTCCTTTGTGTTAGAAACACTCATGTATATGTCAATACAGGACAACACATGTAGATTATTGCAAGGTATCATGTAGAGCTTATGGGTGGTAGCGTCGGCTGTGAGAGTTGTATTTCTGCAACAGCTCAGCCAGCTTTTATCAACACTTCCCGTGTGAAATGTCATTGCTGCTTCTCAGCAGCAAATTCCCCTGCTGTTCACGTGCAGGGTGGAAGCCCCCGCTCCTGCAGGTCCCCGCTGCTGGGCTGCTCCCTTACAGGTGTTTCCTCACCAGCCACTGGGTGCAGAAAGGGACCAGGCAGCACCCATCAAAGAGATGTTTTTATTTCTGTTTACTTATGCTTTCTGTGTGGTCAATGAGATGAGCAAGAGTATAAAGTGTGGAATTGGGAATATGGCAAATTGCTCTTCTGTAAGATTCTGTTTAATTGCTGGGGCAAAATTTCATACAGTTCCCCAATGTGTGAGACATCTGCAATTTCTCCCAGCATGGAAATTCTTCAGCACTTTTCTTGTGATGATAGGGGTTTGATTGCCCTCCCTTTCTCACAGAGTTTTACTGACAGCAGCATACGGATATTTTAAATACATTCTTTGGAAACATCTGGTCACTTTAACCAAAAGAGGCATCCCTTTGGGATTAGTTGTGTTAAATTAAATAACAGCTATTTGTTGTTTGATGTTCGTTGTTGGTTTTGGCTAAGAAAATAGACTTAAAGAATACAATCATCATTTTTGTATGTGCCTACTTTGTGCTTTCTGTCCTTTCAACATTCAGTCATGTAAGAGATTGTGTTTTGATTCCTGGGAGCAACCTTATACCTGGAAGACTCCCTTTGCAGGGTATCTTCCAGTGCAAGGCATTGTGGCAGGTATGGAAAAAATCCCCGATTGCTTCAGATGTCTCATTAAATGGGATTCTGTTACTCCTGAAGTTGCAGCATGTGAAGATCAGTCTCCTTTAAAACACAGAAGTGGAAATATTTATGGGTGTAGGTGTTTGTTTTCAGCTTGTTCAGCTTCACTTCAAAGAAATTGAAGAAGTGTACATAATATATATATATATATAATATTTTGCTGGTTGCTTGTTATTTTCCTGGGGGAAAAAAAACCCCAATGTGAGCAGATTCCATTTTGGCTGTGCAGTGTAAAATCAGTGCAGACCTGAAACCACGTTAGCATTCCTGACATTTCATCAAAGCGCTGATTTGGCAGCTCTTGACATTTGGATCAGTGACTAAACTTGTTTTCCTGTTGATAGCAAGTCATCCACGGTTATAGCAAAACATGGCTCCTAGACCTGACAGATCTTCCTTTGCGTTGAAAATAAATCCTAACATTACAAGGTCATTTGAGAGCTGTCATTGGGAAAAAGATTTTGCTCTTAACCCTTATCTGGATCAGTACTTCTTTACATTTCCATGGGCTTGAAGATCTGAAAGTGCTTTATAAATGTTAGATAGTATTAGATAATCTCTCTGCTGAGTTTGGGAAAACAGTATTTTCTTCATTCCGTACTCGAGTTAAGTGTCTTGCCCAAGCAGCGGATAAAATTTACGCCGCTACCAGGTTGGCCTTTCTGTACTGCGGTAATTTTTCAAAGGCTATATTAACTGCTTCTACTGATCCCAAATTGAAATAAGATATAATTATGCTTTATAAACAAGCTCTGCAGCTGACAGGAGGGAGAGAGAATTATTATTAAAATTAGAGGACGTCATTTTTTCCAGGATAGAGCAGGAAGGGTCAGAGCGTCCAGCAACTCCCCTTGCCTCTCTAACACTGGGGGCTGAATGCAGGCGTGAGCATGGTCCTATTTAGTTGTGGCCATTAAAGAGTGTTACAGTCCTCGTTTGCAACACCAAGTGGCATAGTCCTAACACAGGCACCCGGCAGGGACGTTTTTGGAGAGCCTGAAGAATGACATTTTGTGGTTGCACTACTAAACTCCTTCTGTCGTACGAGCCAGAAAAAGATCTTGAAAAGGCTGACTTTATTAATGGTGTGATTCTAATCTCATGTACAATCGGCTACATAATAGTTGTATTATATGTACTCTGTTCTTTTGGCTTCCCCTTAATCAGCCTCCTTATTGATGCTTGATTGGCAATTTTGCTGTGTGGGATGGAGTTCTGCTCAGCGCTGGATCGTGGGCCTGGAGTGAACGGTTCCTCTCAGCAGATTTTTCTGTAATGTATCACTTTTGCATCAGTGATTCTCTGCATGACCTCCTTGCTTTTGATTTCCTATTTGCAATATCAGCTTTTTCAGACAAAATCAATGATGAACAGTATAATTAATTTTTACGTGTTTTAATTAAGTTTTCAGCTGCTCCAGTACTTTTCATTATCTTAACGTGATTTCTTGCTGCAGCCGAACATTACAATGAAAAACCTGTTGATTTAATAAAATATTATTTTTTAAGTCTCCTGCAAGTTGTTAAACTAATTAAAGTTCAGGGCTGCAAAGTGAGGATGCCAGATATTGCACAGCAAATGTCAAGGTATTTAGAAAGCCTTATGAGCCTACAACATCTTGGAGTGGATTCTGTCATTCCTACGATGGTTCATGTGTCATCTCAGCATCGTTCTGACATCTGATGCTATTTTTTAATAGCTGTCAGGCAGCTCAGTAGGTGCTTTAGCGAGATCTGCGGTCCCCAAGATGCTTCTGCAAGTCTATGTGAAGGTGCACATTAGAAGTGTGCTGGAGGGACAGGAGAGCACCAAGAGAGGAAGAGGGAGCTGAAGGTCTCAGTTTTCAGACTAGATAGAAGGAAGAAATTTTTTAAGATGATGGTGAAACACTGGCACAGGTTGCCCAGGGAGGTGGTAGAGGTCCCATCCCTGGAAACGTTCAAAGTCAGGTTGGATCTGGCTCTGAGCAACCTGATGTAGTTGAGATGTCCCTAGTCATCGCAGAGGGTTGGACTGGATGGCCTTTAAAAGTCCTTCCAACCCAAAACCACTCAATGATTCTGACTGAATCTTTCTGGGACATTTCCTTGGGGCAATTCTGTTTCTTGGCTCCGGGAGCTGATGCTGGGTATTGGGATGGGGCACTGCTCCATGTTCAGTATGATGAGCACTAGCAGCTTCCCGGTGCACAGTAGCAAATGCCATTTTTGTGGGACACCAAACTGGAGCTTGGTAGAAGACATTGTTATCCCCGTTTTGAGGCTGAGTGACACACTGTAAGTCGTCATGAGCTGAATTTGCAGGTTGAAGTGAGATCACCAGTATTAATACAGGATAATACAGAAAGCTTGGAGTTCTTGGCAACTTTTGAAGCTCTGCGTTGCAGAAAAATACAATATTTAACCTGCTGCTAGATAGGAGAAAATTGATGGTGCCTTGATTTTGCCTGGGTTGGTTGGTTTTTTTTCAGAGGAACTCATCTTACTCTGTTTCACTGGTAAATTAGACTGTTCATTGGGTTCTTGGGTAGAAGACAGACATTGTTTAGCTGTTGCCTGCTTAATTATACCCTGTAATTTTGACTGACAGTGGAACACGCATTGAAAAGCAGCTGGAAATGTCTGTCAACTGGTTTAGAAACTGGTGTGGAGCCTCTGCCTCCTGCAGCAGCTGCTTGCTGTGCTGAAGCTAACCCAAGTGAGAGGTTGGTGGATGGATGGAGGGGGAAGCAAGCAGCCTTTGCCCTGTTTTGAATGGTCAGAAATGAAATGTCTAAATTGTGCTGCAGCTGCTTTCGGCAAATGCTGCATTCCCACTCCAAATTTGAGGGTTAAGCATGAAGAGCTGGGGTTTTTTTATAAGGCATTAATTGGGATTCCTGTCTGCCAGAGTGCGTGTGAGGATGCTTTTATTGTGTTAACTCAAGATTCTTATAGGGCATTGGGCTTTTATGTGTGGTTTTTATAACTGATGCTCAGTATTTCAGTAAATTATGTAAGACTCCAGATCGTGAGGGTAAAGGCACTTTCAGTGACTTCTGGGGAGAAAAAAGGGTAACAGTGAACGCATTAAATTGAAAGCTGTGAGCTGTAAAAAGAAGAATATTGAACATTAATGACACTGTGTGAAGTTGGAAGCCATTAAAAATGGCTGGAAGACAGTTTATGCAGAGACAAGCTGGTGCTTTCAAGGCCACCAGCAGCACCTTGGTGTTTGCCTTTGCTTCATCCCTCATATGTTCTGCTGTTGCATTGTTGTGGTTGCTCTTTCTCCTCTTGGTCACACTGATGTTGGGGAAGAAAAGGAGAACAAAGACTTTCAAAACCACAGTGTTTTTGCCAGCAGTCACTATTTCCTTGCTCGGGGACTTTCATCTGAAGGAGAGTTTTCCCAGTGGTGAAAGCAGGACATTTCTGCAGTTTTCCGTGTTTGCCGATGAGCCATGCACCAGTGACTGGGAAGCGAATACCAGAAGCTGATGTGCATGAAAATTTTGGGGAAAGGGTTGGTGAACATCACCAGCTCAGCAGGCTTGCCCAGGTAAAGTTGATACAAGTAATAATCGCTTCTTTGGACAGCATAACTCTAACCTTTGGTGCCAAAAGGGAACAGAAGAGGGGGTGCATGTCCATTTGCTGGGATGCTACCATGGGGTCTGGTGCAAGAGAGACAGGGAAATGTGAGCTATGGGTACAACACTGAGGCCATGGTGTGCTGTTTGCAGCCAAATTACAGCTCTAACTTTGGCTGCTGCTCTCCTTTTCAAAACTTTTAAATGGGATAAAGTACTACACAAAATAAGCAGGATGCTCCATTCAAAACAAGGAGTGTAGCTTACAAAGTGATTTAAATAACAGTCCTTTCAGAAATGTCTGTGCAACATGACTTGGGTGATTTACCTTATAACGGCTCAAAGCCAAGAGCGTAATGAAATTGTGAGCAGAAAAAATTACTCCAGTGCTTTTTCCCTTTTGCTCTCTGCTGATCTATTAGAAACGTCTTCCCTTCAAATAATTGACTCATTAACCCATGTGCTACCAGCACCCTCGAAATGAAAAGATAGGCAGTGAATATTGTTCTGTAAGAGAGAGGAGAGCCAACGGGCTTCAGCGTGGGTGCTCTGTGTGTTTGCAATTTTGGAGGCAGGGAAAATACCAAAAGTGTACAGTAACAGGCATTACTGTTACTGTGGGCAGGTGGAAGCTTAAAAGCCCAGCAGACAGGAAATAAGAGTTTTGTGATGGCGTGTCTCAGCTCTTCTGACATGGGCTAGTGAAATCCTAGCCTTATATTGCAGTAATAATGAGATACTCCTCCTGGTATTGATTCTCTGCCCAGTTTGGGACTGCCGATGCATCCTCTCTTCACAGTTCAGAACTTGGCTTCAGATCTTCACAACTGAATTTCATGAATGGATAGATACATCCTGCCAGTGCCGTGCAGGCACTTACAGCAGTGGAGATGAGACCAAATACAGAGAGCCAGTGCCACATTAATGTGGCCTTTGTGGTGCCTTATGGCTCTTACAGACAGCGAAGGACACAAGGAGGGGAACTCGGGCCTGGCAGGGAGGCTTTGCTGTAGCTCACTTGCTTCCAGCTCACGACACAAAAGCCTGGCTGCCTGCAGTCCTTTTTGTAAGAGACAGAAAATAAATTGCTGCTGTTGAACATTTTATTTGCACTTGCAGAATATTCATCCAAGGAGCACAGGAAGCACCAAAGGAGTGTGATGAGGGCTCGTTTTTTTCCTAAGAAGCCAGTGGGAAATAATGCCAGAATCAGACACAGCGGAAGATTTTTGACAACATGGAAATTCCTCTTTGTGCATTGCCAACTGACTCCGGCTCAGTGCGATTCCTCTCACTTTGAATCAACAGCAACTCTGAGCCCTGCTGCAGTTTCTTAATCAGTGGCTATTCAGCACAGCTTCATCACTTGAACCTTTCTGTTGTAGAGACAAAGTGTGGCGACTAAATAGCTGTTGTTTCTGCCTTTCTGGAAGATCAGAAAGAGACAAATACTGGCAGAATTTTTGGATAGTGCCTTTGTTAGCTGGTGTGCGTAAATACTTCTGGAATGCTTCCTTAAAGCAATTTTTTTTCTGAGGAGGGAGTAAAAAAAAATTAAGTCGATGCAAAGAGGTGTTGTTGACCTGAATACATTTATGCAGAAAATTAGATTCTAACTGTCAGGGTTTCTGGAAGATATTCCTAAAGAGATATTAGGGACTAAATGTCTAGCATATGTTGTTAGTTCGGGGTGAGTTTATGTACTGGAAGAAATGAGGTTGTGTCTCAAATAACAAGCGCATGGATAGATGATGTTCCTTTAGAAATGGAAGTGTTCTCTGGTCTCTCGGAACAGTTCAGGTCCGCGTTGTGCTCTGCTGGTTTCAGATATTGCTTTGTCTGTCTCCTGCTTTCTGTGTATACGTGTGTGTGCATCAGCAGATGGAGACCATGTCCATGCACAGCAGTGCCAGATTTTGTAGCTGCATCTATTACTGTCTTGAGACTGAGCACGCAGCTGCTATTTATTTCTGGTGGATGCCCAAAAGGAAAGTTGAAGGATACCAGAAAGTTCCTAGCTTTGGGTCTTGAAAAGTAGACAAAAGACGGTGTCATGACCACTGTTCCTTGTCTCAGTTACACAAGTTTTAGGGTCCTGTGCTGCTTGTAGACTTCTGCTGTAATATTATACCTACATTTTTGTGTATTTTGGTCTTTGTTATGCCCAGGCTACAGCGCAAGTAAAATTTAATGTATATGAAGTCCCACTGATTTCGTAGATTCCTGCTTCCGTGTGAAGGGTGCATGTTTGGGAATCCATAAAAATCTACACAATGTGAGTCCCAAAACATGAGCTGAAGCCTTCACAGGTTGGCTTCAAATAGTTTTCTAAGAGGCTGTAAACTTTGCAAAAGGAAATGAACACTGAGACAAGAGGTGTTGATTGCAGGAAAGAATTCAGACCATGTCTAGAAACTTACTAGAAGGAGTTGAAGGACCATCTGAAGGCAGACATGAAGTGAGGGCTGGATCGGCAGCTGTAGAAGGTTCAGCCTAAGAAGTGTTGCAGCTGCAACAGTCTTTGTAGTTGCAAGACTAAGGCAGAGTGTGGCTTGCAGACTGCCTGCCTTGAGCTTGCCACAAAGACAAACTGCCAGGGGAAGGGCCCAGAGAAAGAAGTCAGAGCATCCCTGGCCATGCATGTTGGCTGTTTGATGTGACAGGATTCGGTAAAAGTTTTCCATCCCATCTGCAATCTGCAAAAGATGAGGATACACAGATGTTCTCGGTTCTCTACAATAACACAGAAACACTCCTGAGAGTGATGCTGCCTCTGGGGCTCATTTGTTTCAGCTTTCTGTCTTAGCACAAAAGGCACAGCTGAGAAGGCAGAGGGGAGGAAGAGCTGTAGGAAGCAGCAATGCAAAGAGGTTGTCTTCAGTGGTGGTGGAAACCCTTCTCCTGGAAAAGTGTCTGCGTTGATAAGGTTTGGCACAAGTCCTTGAGGTGTGTTATGCAGCTGGCTGTAAATCTGAGGCCACCTGGGACAAGAAGAGAAGTAGCAACCCCTTTACAGTTATCAGGTGGTCTCTACATACAGGTATAACGCTGTGGTTGTTGACAGTGTGGCCACTTGCAAAGCTCCCCGAGCCAGGGCTCACTGGCTGAGATAGTCAAGAAGGGTTGAAGATGACGTGGAATTTAAAACAAAATAGATCTTGTTTTTCATTGTATAAGAGTGGCAGCTTGCAGGAGAAGAATAATGAGAGTCCAAAGTCACGTCAATATGTGTTGTGCCTCAAAGTTGTATTGGAAGGGGAATTGTAAAGTTTTTTCCTCAACTTTGCCAATGAGAAGTGATAAATATTTGCATTCACTGATGCCCTGAAATCCTTGCACTTAGGAAAAAAGGGAAGACAGAACAAGATTTTGAATTCAGTACTTGCTAAAAAAAAAATAAAAAAAATAAAAATACCTGGGGCTGTGCACAAATTCTTACTTAATCTTTGTTGTGTTCACTGTTTCATTTGATATTTATTTTCCTGCAGCTTCCACTGATGCCTGGTAGATGGCATTAGAGTATAACAAATTTCTTAAGTCCTTTTCTTATTGGAGGGGTTTTATTTTTCATCCATTTCACAGATAATAATTGCTGTCTTACACAGGCTAAGCAGTTTGAAAGCATTTTTTTCCTCAATATTTCAGTTATGTTTTGACTAAATGCTTCACTCAACATGCATTTTTTCCTCCTTGTGCCATATAATTATTATTTCTTTTAGAGGACATCCATCACTGAGAAAGAAAACAAACTTGATATCTTCAGCTGACTCTGAATTTAGCAGCTCTGTTATATTGTGTATTGTTTATATGCGGTACAATATTTCTCATTCTTCAGGCTTAGAAATGGGGACAGCACTCTGAAGGAAGAAGGAAAATTTCTCACAGAGGAAGAAAAGAAGATCAGATACTCAAAGTAGTAAATAAAGGTCTTTATATATGGGGTGAAAGACATATTGGGTTGCTCTGGAGAGACAACAGAAAGGAGCTCCATAAATATCTTTTATATTTTTTAGTGCACATAAGCATTTTTAGCTAATTTTGTGCACTTGCAGGAAAATTAATAGGACTTTCGTGACACAAGGACCGTATTGTGTAGGAAACCAGGGATTTGTTTATCACTTCCATGGGATTTTCCCTGTCTGGACCAGGAGATGGAAGTTTCATCCAGGGGTGAGCTCTGGCAATCAAGTTTACCAGTGGCTTTGGCTCAGTCAGTGCTCCCTAGGTAAGACACTATTTGTGCTAAGATGTCCATATTCATCCTTGCTTTTAGCGTCAAGAAGCAGCTCACATTCTGAGCAAATATTTTGGTTAAATGCTGGTTGAAAGACATTTGGAGCAGTAGGCCACAAGGTTACTACTTTCCTTCCCCCCCCCCTATTCTTCCCACCATTGAAACAAGACTTTTTCTCTTCACAAATAACCACACTCCTATCAAAAATCACCAGCTCCATAATCAGTTTCTTTTCAGAGCAAGGCAAAGCCCGTAATTCTCCAAGCTTTGCATAACAGTAGCAAAAGGGAAAATTGGAGTGCTAGGGAACTGCTTTGTGGGCAATGTAATGATGTTAAATAATCCTCAAGAGATATCTGTTTATGAAGGCCATCCTTGCCAGATCAGATGTGCTTGATAGCAAAGGACTAAAAAATGATAGAGACATCTTTGAGATTAATTTTGTATAAAGAGTATACAGATGCAAAACATGCTAAGCACCGGGTTTTATTGAATCTATCTAATTATGAGTAAATGATCAGCATAATTTTCTTGTGTTTTCAACCACTTTTTCATGAGAGTGAAGTATCTAAGATAATTATAAAAAAATACCAGCACATAATTGTGACAAATTGTACATTTAAGGAATCCTTGGGTTTGTCTCTGTATAGACATGCAAACGATTTAGGATAGACAGAGCTAAACTCTCTCTGGGCCCTGGTGGAAATGGCGTTATCATGGTACAGACCTGGCAGCCCTTGCTCTCCAGGCATGGTCCCAGCCCTCGTGCCTGTTTGTTCCTCTGCTCCCCATGTGCAGAGGGTGCTGTGTCCTCCATTTGGAGAGTTTGGCCCTTACTGTCACAGCTTTGAGGTTGGAAGAAGTTCAAAAGGGCAACCTGGTTTAGTTTTCAAAGTAGACAGGAGACATGGAGAAAGCATAAGGCTGCTGGGCTTCTGGTGCTCGTTTGAAGAAGTCACTGAAGCAGGTGTTTTGTGAAATATTTTATCCATGGGTTAGTCCAGTTGTCTGTGGATAGAATTGCACGTAATTTGAGTTATGTCAAACGCTCATGTCAGCATCTTTTATGGAAAGTACATAAAGCAGACTTATGCTCAAGTGCTTTGGTTGCGCGGGGGCTGCAGCCTGCTGGGTGCATCCAGAGGCCCAGGAGCCTGTGGTTCCTCCCTCAGCAGCCGTGGATCCCAGCCATATGGCACAGGCTGATGTGGTCGTCTGCTCCTTGGCACGGACCAAGTATTGCTCAACCTCTGTAAGCCTGGTGTGGCAAATGCCTTCACTCCAATGCTGCAGCAGGTTTAGGGTTCACTGCACAACTAAAGAATTGGTGGGGCTTGATTTTGGCCCAGTGACAGCCTTTCATCACAAGGTGCTTAGGAATCCTTTACTGAGGTGTGTGAAGCCTTAAGATTTGCTGCCTCACTGCATTGCAGTGGATGAGGAGATGTAACACATATTCTGGTAGACAGCTTTTTTTTTTTTTTAAATAGCTACTAAAACACGTTGGTTTGGAGAGGATGTGTCTGAGAGATGTCTCAGTGCCTGCAAGCACTCCTTGTCGGAAAATACACGGACAGCTGGAGCGTACAGCAGCTGAGGAAAGTGTGTGGGTGTATTTCTGTCCTTTTGCCTGCAACAACCTGTAACTTTCAGCATAAAGGTGTCATTTCTCTTACGGAGACAGCAGCGGGGCTTTTTGAAACCTATCAAAGAAAGATTGACTAATTTCACGTGGGGATCACCATCTGTCTGAAATGCGTGCCGACCTGCTGTAGCACAGCAATGTTTACTTGGTTTCCAAGGCTGGCAGATGGAGGTGCCCTTGCTGGAGTTTCTCTGCATCTCCCCAGTTTGTTATTTCCCGTCTCTCTCCCCTTCCATCTTTATGGTGGTCTTCTATCATTATACGCAGGCGGGTTGTCTTACAACTGTTATTGCACCTTTCCTTGGCCTCTGTCAAATCTTACACAGTTACCGAAATAGTGCTGATTGTGGACTGCTATCCAGTATAAAAATAGCACGTTGTTGCAATGTAGAGCATTAAAATTCATAGACTGTAGCCGGGCTGTTTTATGCGCTTTCTGGACAGGCCTGTTAACCTTTGAGAGATTCGCCACTGAGTTCCAGCTGTAGAATAATAAAAACAGGTAAGTGAAAAGGAGCCCTACTGGGAGAAAGTTTATGTGTTGGCATGATAAACCCATAAAACTCTGGGACTATTCCAGACCGTGCTCCCTGCAAACACACACACGTTCCCTCACCAGCTCCCCTTTACTACCTGGGTGAGTCGGGTTAAAATCAATGCACTGGCTTTGCTGCTGCATTGCTGGGAGGTTGGTTTCACCTCTGCGTGGCGGTAGGGATGGAGACTTCAGTAACACCGGGTTAAGTTGTTCCCCATTTTCTCTGATGGTGATAAATAGCTGCAGGGGTGGAAGGGGGAGGCTTTGCTCAGCAGTGCTTTTGCGAATGCAGGGCAGTGCTGCTTCAAACGAGGGGCAGATGCTCACTCGCTAGAGCAGCGCGTTAGAAACACTTAACCTCTGGCCTCCTCCGATAGGAGCTGTTGCTGCAGAAGTCACATCTAACCCCACTGTAACAATGCATCACTCAGTACTTAAATATCACTCGACTTAAATACATGTATATGTTTTCACACGCAATTGGGAGTAAATGCTCTGCATTGATTTGCCTTGTGCTGGTCCTCTGTATGGCAAGGGGTTACAGAAAAACATTAAGCCTTTTATTAGATCATCTTTGCATTTGGAAACAGGTTTTGTGGAAAAAGGATTTAATTTTGCATTTGGAAACAGGTTTTGTGGGAAAAGGATTTAATTTTACGCTTTGCATCTTTCCTGCCTTTTGTCTGTCGTTTTGGGAGAAAAGTCTCACATTTTAGAAGGCAACAGCTCTCGTACCTTCCTGACAGCTACTTTGGCCAAAAAGTAAGTCTGGGTGTAAGAGACAAAGCCTCTCTCTCCTTTTCTCTCCTTGCCCTCGTTCCCTTTGTGATTCTCATTGGACAGTATCAGGAAATCCAGGAGGGTATTTTTAGCCTGAAAGAATGGAGAATTTAGGGCAGTGATGATATTTCACTCCAAAATACACTACTGAGACAAGGTTTTCCCCATGTCCTACTAATGAAAAAAGATCCTATTGCTCCCAAACTGCAGGGTGGGATCACTCACTTGGAGGATTTGCACAATGAGACGCTTATTTGTCTACCATATAGAAATGAATGTTTGAAGAGGAAAGCCATTCTGCTCCTCCAGTTCTGCAGTAAAGATTTCTGCTGGTGGAGGCTGCTGGGATCACTGTGCTCACAGGTAATCCAAAACCATAATTATAAGGTTATAGGATAAAAAGATGGTGCCAAGAACCAAATCGTGTGTTAACTCTCAGCTCTGCAGAGGATGGGACAGATATTTATTTCTCTCTTCTATGCTTTTTGGGGGCCACACACTTTTACAGTCATCCTCAGCATGAGTCTTTGGCTCACACAGAGGTCTGGAAGCAGCAGCAGCCCTTTCTGACACTGCAGTGAGCACTGAGCCTCACCAGCTGCTGAATTAGAGCAATATTTGGACAAGGACAGCAGACCAAGTGCAAATGGTCTCATCAGCTTTCTTGGACATCACAGGCCTTATGGCTGCTGTTGAACATGCAGGAAAAAACCCCTAGCCCAGGCTCTGAGAGTCTGGTTAGGTATGGGAAAGCATAAGGAATCCTCACAGAAATTAAGAGGTAACAGCTACAGTGAGATAAAGGGATTTCCCAACTGAATGGCTTTTCCCCCTTTGTGACATCCTGACAGTAACTGAAGCAGAGATGCTGAGACTGAGAGGCCATCAGGTAGATTTCTGTAGATAAATCTGAGTCTGGAATTTTTGCGCAATGGCCTTTTCATCGTCCTTGGAGTAAATATCCTCACGGATATGCCTCTGCAGTATTGAGTGCTCTGGCAAAGGTCAGGTGTGATTACTGACATACAAACATGCATTTATTTCTCATCTTTTTTTCCTTCCCTCCAGCGCTCACATTCTACACACTCTCAGTGCGCTTTAATGTTCCTATCAATTTGCTTTTTAAACCTTCTTCCTCACTTTCTGTTAAAACTCAAAATATGTGAGTATATGTGCATGGGTGCATTTATTTGTATATAAGCATAATCATTCTTTACTCTCTTACATCTCCAATTCTCTGCATACTGTCATGAGCTGCTTTATGGACAGTATGTATCGTATCACCTCTTGCAGAATATAAGCAGAGAGAAAGAATTTGCAAAATTTGGCCAAAGATGGCTCATCATTTTGATTGCCAGAACTGCTGTCTCCATGCTTCTTATTCTGGAGTGGATGTTTTACATCAGGTTTTAGCCTGATGGTGAGTGGCTGAAGTTGTCATGGGAAGAGAAGGGCAAGAGGTCTCCTTTGGATCAGATATTATGCATGAAGGGCACTGCTGCTTGTCCCACGATCGTGGAGAAGCCTTGGTGTCCAAAGTGACACACCACAGCTCATTAAAACAGATGGGGATGTCCGTGGACTGACAGTCTGCCTCGTTAGTGTTCTGCAAGAGTCCTGCTAATTGCTTTGTAAAAATACAGATATGCTGCCCACGGAAACTGTTCTGTAAAGCCAAATTTGGGTGCATCAAGTGGTGTTAAACTTTGTGATATAATAGGATATCTAAGTGCAAGAACAAGCTTCTTTCTTGACAGAATAAAAATAGCTGGGAGTGCAGAGGGAAAGACTGCGATATGCGCAGGCTGCTGAACAGCTCTGCTGGACCAGCAACCGCTCTCTGCGTTAAATGTAAGCAGCATGGCATATCCATACGCCAAAAATCCCCACCATGACAGAGCTGGCAGAGAAACGGAAACTTTTCCCCCAGAAGATGATTACTGTGGGCTGAGGTGAAGATGTGTCTGCCCTGGGGCATCTGTCTAACCCAGGCTTAGAGAGCCTGTGTGCCGTGAACCTGGTTTCTGAAAGAGCGAACGGTGAGGCTGCCCAGATATGAGTAATAAATTTGGATACCGTTGAGACTTGAATAGAAGAGCAATTATTGGCCCGGCCAACTGAATATTTGCTCTTCTATCTGTATGAAGTTAATCTTCACGGTTATTATTTTCTTTCTTGCATTTCTTATGCTGGAGGAGGAGAAGCCAGGGAAGTGGCACACCTTTTATGTGGTGACACCAATCCTGCTTCCTTGTCTTGCTGCAAATGAAGAGGCTCTATTGGTAGTAAATGAAGACTTTTCTGATTATTGGTAAATCATTTCTGGATGGGGAGTATGACACGCGCTGGCTGGAAGAACAGGGCTCTCTAATAGTAATATTGCCTTGAAATTGCAGCCCACGTAGTCTGAGAATGATTCAGGATAATTACATTAATGCTGCTGGAGAAATGAAAAGAAACACTTTCCATTTTACCTATTAACAAGCTCTACTGGCCTTAAATTATTTCTGAGAAGAGCCTGCAAATGGCTGAAATCATAAGAATAATTACAAAGCAGTGGTTGGGGCTGACAGGGAGGGCTGAATGAGGTCCTGGCTGTGGCTTTTTGGCCAACGGGTAAACACTGCTGCTGCTTTTGTGGAAAGAAGGAGCGCGGCACAGAGCTTTCTGATTAGATGTGCTGCAGTCCGCAAATGGGCTCAGGGAGTCTGCAGGTCTTGGACCCGAAGGAGGAAATAGCCACTAGGAGTAGGTTGGTCTCAATGCAGGTGTTATTCATCAACCTGTGCAATGTTAAGCATGAGCCTGCTCTTGTTCTGGCATGCTGGATTCATGAAATGAGTTCCCATCCTCTGCCCTCCCTTTTCTGCAGCTCTCCTGAGCCTGGGCAGTGGAAGATCTCTGCCTTTGGGGATGAATTTTTGCCACTTTGATCCTTGTCTGATAGCAGCAGTACAGATGCTGATGTTGCTCGCCAGGTCTGGCTTCTCACAAAAGCTCAGTCCTTCACCTGAGCTCATGTTGTGTTATCAGCCTTGTGCGAGTGACACCAACTGCTGCCCTGACCTCCCGTTCCCCAGCTCACCTGTAAAATTACGATGAAACCGGGACTTTCTGTTGTGTTTCCCTTGGTTTCTTTACACTGTTGTGCTGTTTGCTAACCCCAGATGAATAGAAGGGGCAAAATTTAGTACTCAGATCTTAAATAACTCAGTGTCGTGTGAAGCAAGGTCTCCCCTTCAGCGTCACCTCTGTCATTACTGGAGTTTCTCATCTGCATGAAATTCAGAGCATCCTTGAATGCCTGTCTGCAGAGCAGGGCCACAGCAGTGTTAGCTCTGCTCCCTTCATCCCTTTCTCTTTAGTTTCTGAGAATCAGAAGATCTTGCCTCTCATAACCAGTCCTGTATTTATAGCTCCATACTAAAATGTTGCCGTATTTATCTCCTCCGAAGAAACTAGAGCAGTGGGTGAAGATGTAGGAGCTGCAGGTCTGGCTGCTCCCGGTGTATGGATGCACACACAGTTGCAACAGGCTCCTTACAGCTGAACACACGCACACACGAGTGCTTTTTCATTTTCTCCCATTTCACTTGTCCAACAAGCCCATCTCAGCCCTATGTGTGATTACCTGATGACCTGTGTGCCTCCATTCATTCGCAGCTGCAGCACTCGAATAGGATTTTGCTCCCTACCATCAAATCAGATCTTTGCTCCCTACACAGACACACACAGGGATGGGTTTTCTCCCTCCAGTGAAGCATTTCTCTCCTACAGCTGTTGCCATTAGCTAAACAAATTTGGGGAACACCCTCCTTCCCTCCCTTTCTCATTACATTGTCCTCCATCCCCTCTGGATGCTCAGGGCTGGGTGAATCTGTCAGAAATGCCAATAGCTGCCTTCCCACCGCTTGCTGGTCCTGACCCAGAACAGTTATTTTCTAATCCATCAGCTGCCTTAATTCTGCATTTAAGGAGATGGAGCTCAAATGAGTCTTGGCTTCTCCCCTTACACATGCGTACACGAGAGATCTGGTAGAAGAATCCAAGGCTGAGGGTGATTTAAATAATAATAATAATTAGGCAGACGATTTCTTTCATTTGAGAGTTAAAAAATATTTGAACACATTTATATTTATTCTGTTGTGATATTTCAAGAAATTTACTGGATTTTTAGAAAGTCATTTGGAGGGAAATCTTGAACAAGGGATTGCTTAATTATCTCATTCAGATATTAAAATTTTTCATTGTGATTTCTTCCTCCACTCCAGGTGCACACGCACCTGCATTTGCATGCTGATTCTTTCTGTGTATTTGTTTTGCCCTGATTTGCTTAGGAAGGTTTAGGGAATGTTTGAGCGAGTCCCTGGAAACCTGCAGAGCATGAAAATCCCGAGTTTCGTTTTGCATGCAAGCAGATATGATCGGTTAGACGGAATTAGTTACGAATATTGCTAAGTCGACAGTAAATACTAAATCATTTTCAGCTGCTTCTAGAAAATGCTGGATGCCAAAATGCAGGACAGGTATAAGTAGCAGAGAAGGAACTTCCCTTCCTACCTTTTGTGTATTTCCTGGTATAGAAATGCATAGACCCAGGTGCAGTGGATCTCCCACACCAAATGCAAGTCCCTGTGCGTTGCAGTCTCCAGCTGCGAAGACACTGGAGCTTTGAGGAGGGTTAATTTGTTTCGATCTTCCCAAAGAGCTTTTGTAGGTTTTTTTTAATCCTCATAACCCTGCCAGTACTGAGAAATAATAGCAGTTACACAGATAGTTATGTCGACATCAGCTTAAGTTTTACGCTTGCAAGGTTCATATATTTTTGGTAGCACTGGCACTAATACAAATGATAGCTCGATAACAGAAAAACAGAACAGTCCCTGAGCCACAGTTCTGATGCTTGAAGCATCTTTAAACCCCGTACCCAAATGAGAAAGAGATAAAAACAACCTAGGCAAAGTGGCTTAGCTTGAAGGAGCATTTTATGTGTTACTTGATGACAAAATAGTTAGGCATTAATGCAGTTTACAGTAAGACACCCTTAAGTTATCAGTGAGGTTGGTGTGATGCCTGACAGATTTAGTGTAAATATTTATAGACTTGGCCTACTAATTATGCTGGTGGAAAAAATGCAGTATTAATGCTGTCACCTCCCCGCGTCTCTACCTGCCAGCATGCTGCTAGCACGCATAAATATTCTGAAGATAGAAAGTATGGCACATAAACAGAAGAGATAATTTGCATTTTTAATAAGGGATTAAGTTGTCTCCTGCAGTAGTTTCCAGCCTGTGGTCCACAGACGTATGGGAGGCTGTGGACTATTCCCAAGGCAACTGGGAAAAATGACAGAAAATAGAGTTTTGTGTAGGGTACGTAGAAATCTCTCTCTTGTGAAATTATTACAACGGTATGCACCACCTTTGGCAAATATTTAGGGGTCCATGCACCAAGAAAAATTTCGAAGCCACTGATTTGACATTTGAGTAAAGAACTCAGTAATTTCAAAGTATCACACTGCCATGTGGTAAATGATGTGACTGTTGGTCCTGCTGGAGCCAGGCTGCCGTAAGAAGTCCTGGACCACAAAGCACACATCGATCCGCTGAAGTTACCGCCTGCCAACATGTGTAACTGGTTTGCTACATGAAGATCACGTAGAAATTTAAGGCAGACGACAAGGACTGCTATCATCTTGCAAATAGCTCTGCAGATGCCCAGTTGTCTTGTACAACTGAAAATCTAATTGTGTGACTCTGGGGTTCATATCTTTCTGTTGCTGTTTGTTTATACTAAGAGCCTCCAAAGATTTGAGGCGCCGTTGGTTTCAGCTGATTGCCAACCCAGAGCATGACCATTGCTGTCATAGCCAGTTTAGGGGACTCTCTTTTAGCTGCACTGATAGCTCTCTTGATTTGTGATCCAAAACTCTGTGGTTTCTGTTCTGGCACAAACTGACTCCTCACAAGCTGTGCAAATAAATCTGAAATGCTATGACCAGTGTTTGTATGTGCATGGCTTGTGTGCATGCCTTTCACTTGGTTTATAATCTTGAAAACTGAGGCAGAATGATTGGGTGGTTTCCTGTTGTCTTCTGCAAAATAGCATCTTGCTCTGCATACGTCCCCACTGAAGTTGGTGCAGTTGGAGCGCTGGTCCAGGTTGTCAGAATGTGGCCTGTGCACATTGCAGGGCGCTTGGGCAACATTGCTGGCTGGTGGATGGCTCTCTGCAGGGGTTAGGAACAGGGCATTTTGGTAGCAGGGCAGGGTGCAGGCCAAAGCCCTGCATGGTGTTGCCACAGCAGTTCCCAAAACAGGTTGGATGAAGTATGGAGGCTTTCCCTACAGGCAACCCACATGGGTTTTGTAAGATCTCATTGCCAGTGCATGAGAGGCAGATCTCACCTTCCTGCAGATAAAGGAGTCCTCACTACAGACCTAATCCACAGCCCGTGGAAAGCAACAGGCTTCCCATTGCCTTCAATGGGCTCTGGAGCAGACCACAGATAAGGAGCTCAATTATTCCCAATACTCAGCTGCATTTGTCTCTTGTAAACACTTCACCTGCCCACCACACCTCTGTAAATCACAGAACAGAAGAACACGATGGAAGTGGAGTGCACAGTTTTGAAAAGGAACATTAAGAGGGAAAAATGTAACTCTCTCTCTTTAAACTGTCTCTTTTCTATATTGTTACCTTGACAACTCTGCTGCTGTGTTTCATCTTTGGTGGGACTTTGCCGTGGTGGAATAAGGGGGACATCCATGTGCGTTTCTACATCTGCTCCGTCTCCACTTCACGGGCACATGCCAGGCGCAGGGCATCGCCAGCTGCAGAGCCCAGCCTCACTGCCTCGACCCATGGTGCTGTCTGGAAATGATTACAGATACTAAGAACTGGGACCCATTCTGATTAAAGGTATAGCATTCTGTCTTCTGTTTCTTTTCCTTAAGCCAACGCCAGAGCAACGTTAATGCTCTTTGGAAGGAGATGCAAGGTGCTTAAAATATTTTTAGGGGTTAGGACAGCTGGAAAGCAGAGAGGGATGAAAGTACTCAGAAATAGTTGTATTATTTTTAGTATAAGCAGATACAGGAGTATGTGTCAAGATTAGGATATAGTTCTGAGGTGCTGAACTGAGTCTGGAGGTGCTAAAAATATACTTTCTTTTCTCACAGTTTTTAGAAGAGACAGAGGCAAAGGTAAGAGGAGAGTAGTGGTGAACTGAAATTTTCATTCCTGTGTTTCCTTGCTTGTTGGGGTTTGGCAAAGCTGTCTGTTAACCTGGGCACCCGTGACCCCTGATACTACCAAAACATATGAGGCAGGGCGAGGTGGTATCTGCAGAAATAGGATCCCCACCACTCCCTTTTTTCCTCTTCCCAAATAAAATCCCCACTGATGTAATGCTTTTATTCTTTTTAACAGAAATGCCTAGCTTTATAGCAAGAAAAGCAAGCTCCAGGGCTGGGAGCAGACGGGGGTGTCTGGGTCTGAATGTGTGCACGGAGAAGGGGGCTTTCAATACAAACCACATGTGTTTTCAATTGCTCTCTGGAGCCAGCCCAGTAGCTGTAACTTGGCCTGACAAAGCCTTATTGAAGTACAGACAGTGCGGTTTCAAAGCAGTTCGAAAAAGAAGGGGAATGCTGTTCAGGAAATTCTTCAGGCATGGGCAGGGACTTGGCTGCGATTCTGCCGCTGGAAAATCTGACAGGGGCAGCTCGTGAGCGCAGGCCAGGCCCCGTGCTGCTCCGAAAGCCACGCTGCATCTTGCCCTCAGCCTCCAGCACCCCTCGGTTTGCAGCTGCCCTTCAAGGGAAAGGTAAGAGCCCTCATCGGGGCCATTTGCCGTCCTTTTGTGCCCCTGCAAAGCGGCTTCTTGCTTTTCAGGCTGTTGTTCGGAGGAAAAAAAGTCGAGAATGGGAAGTTGTGGCATATTTGCGAAGGGATGGGAGCAGTTTGAGGCTGGGTGGTGGTTTCTGGCTAACTTTGCTCCGTCAGTAATTCTGCAGGCAGAGCAACTCCTGCGCTGCGTCTCTGGCTGCGTGAACTCTGCAACCAAATCATTCCCAACTTTTTAATCTTGGGGAATAAGCGTGTATAGAACCTGAAGCCTCTGAAAGGTTGGCACTGATGTCACTTACAGATTTTTATGAAAAACGTGATTCAGTCATGATAGATACGTTTATACATACATTGTATTGTAGTTGTTTAATGAGGTGAAGGCATGTTTTTGTCAGGGGTTTGTTTGGCAATTCCTGGTACAGCTAGCTTCTGAAAAGAGACAGTAATTCAGTAATAATCATTGCCTTGTGACTTCTCTGCAAATTTTTTTCTCTTTTTTATAAAGTATGAGCAAACTGCACCAGGCAGCACAGTTAGAAACCACACAGAGCAGATTACAAGGAAAAACATTAATTTAGGGGCTGTTCTATCTGCAACTTCTCTTCTGCTCTGCTTTTCTTTTCCCAAATGACTTAAGAAACATTTATGATAAAAAGCTCACTCTCTCTTTAGGAGCGTGCCAGATTTAGGCAATGCGCTCTCATCCTTTTAGTTGCAGCAGTAAAGCTTGTCTTGCCTTTCCAGCGCTATCAGCACCTTATATGGAGGCTGGTGTTTGGGAGTGAGGGTACGGCGCGCTCGTCAAGGCGGATGGAGGTGTCAGGAGGAGCCTGCCGTGCGTAGCTTCAGAAACTTCCTTGCCTCTGCCAGTGCCTCTTCCTCGGATTTTCACAGCAAAGTTATTTGATGTGTTGAAAATGCTTTTAAGCTGTGTTTTATGGCGGTGTTGGGTTTTTTTCTTCTTTCCACAAGGAATGAATTAAGGATATTAAATTATACAGTGGGACAGCACTGAGCATTTCTGGCTGGTTCACGGGAGCAGACCCACAGTTTGCTGTGCCTGCATCCAGCAGGACTGCACGTACAGGGCTCAGTCGCTCATCTTGGCAATCCAAAATATGCAGTGACAAGGTGAGGTTTACCAGCAAAGTGCATGAAATCCAGGTGCCAGAGCTTTCCCCCAGTAATGCTGGTTAAGTGTGTACGTAGGCAACTCCAAAGGATAACAGCAGGCTCAGGCAGATGGCAAACCCTGCCTGGAAAGAGGGGG
>NW_010156318.1:112258-123007 GCF_000695765.1 Mesitornis unicolor
GGATTTGGACCTCTACTGGAATATTTTGTGGTCCAAGGCAAACAGGTTGTATGTGATGGAATGGAAAAAATAAAGGTGTTTGGGAGCATCTTCCCCTTGCCACTCTGTTTTTTTTTTCCTGTGAAAGTGAGGGTCAGGGTTGGTTTGGGCCAAGTGAGGACTCTTCTGGTTTGGGGTGCAGGAAGGGCATCCTCCAGAGATGTGGATGTAGTGTGGCTTCCTGCAGGCTGATGGGGTGAAGGGAATGAGAAGAGGGATAGAGATGAGCTGTAAAAGAGGGAGGCATATGGTGAAAATAAAGAGTCTTGATAAGCTCCAAGTTTGCTTTGCATAAAATATACCTGCGGTGAAAATGCTGTGTTAAATGAAGGTTTCATATGATCTGGACTGCTTGAGCCGTCGCAGGCTGCCATCTTACCCTGCAGACTCGGAGCACTATGGCTTATCTCAGCAGCTGTTAATTTAGGCACCCAGTCAGCCTATTATCTTATTCAGTGCTAGTTATAAGCTTATTAAAAAAAATAAAAAAAGAAAAAAGAAAAATTCAAGTCAATTTGGGTCAAGTATTCAAGTTTTGTGTTGTATCCAAAAGGACTGAAGAGCAAGTACATGTGTGGACAGAATGTTATGCATCTAAAGTGAAGTTGGAGGGTCTTTTGATCTTACAAGCATACAGATAAGAGAGCCATAAGCACACCCTGATACGTATATTCCTTCTCCTGGTCCTTCCCAAGAGCAAACTAGAAAGCTCGTGTGTCTGTGCAAATGAGCAAATGGATAAGCACAGTAAGTGCATCATGCGGAGGGAAGATGGAGAGAAGACGCAGCAGAACAAGTTTTAACTTGTGAGAGCAGGATCACTGCAGAAACTATGCTCTGGATCCTGGCACACGCTTAAGCCCACAGTTCTCAATTTGTGCCACACCGGTTGGATTCCAGCCGTATAAATCCATATTACAATCCTGCTTTGCACATTCCTACCAGCCGTGTCTCTTTTCTTGGTACTGTGGGGTGTTTTGGGGCAGAAGCCTGCAGCAAATCACCTCCCGTAGCTTGCTTTCTGATTCGAGCTCAGTTGATCGCATCCTCTCAGTCACACCTGCTGCGGGCTGTTTTAGCCCAGTTCTCGTATTTGTTCATCCCGCTTTGAGACACTCCGGTGGGAAAGAGTGCTTATAAACTTGGCACGGATGGACATAGGCTTATGACTGCTTCACATCGTCTGAGCGGTGCAAAGGAAGCGGCGTGTGAATGCAGCAAAGCCGGTGTGATGTTTGCATGCAGTGTGAATGTATCGCTACCAATTGTGGGGCATTTTGTGAAAGACATTCTTTGTTGACTTGCTCGGTGCATAAGAGGACTCACTGCAGAAAGTTCTTCTTCCTTGTTAACTTTCCAATGTCCTCCTTAATTTTGAAAAAGAAAAAATATTGAGACAAGGTAACTATCAATAAAAATGTTTAAAAGTTAGAAGAAACATTCAGAAATAAGAAAACAGACGAAGAGAAGAAAAGCAGTCGTAGCATAATAAAATACCACTTTTTGTTTAGGAGATGCTCTTCAGACGTAGAGCTGCCTGTTACCTTGTTTTGTTCTGGCAAAATCTGATATGTTTAGAGTTTTGCTGTAAGTGCTCCTGGAGTGCAGAGCAGTGACAGAGAATAGCAGAAGGCCCACGTTCAGCTTTTCATTCAGTCCATTTGCTCGAAGATACTGGTTTATAAAATGAGACTTGCAGTGCCCTCGTCTTCAAGCACGTTTATTGTTTAAATGCCCCAGCGAATGGGGAAATTAAATGAGCTCTCAAGATGTTAGAGGTAGGGGGGAAAGCCTGGAGCGTTGAGGAATTTGGATTAGAGATCTTTACCAGGAGATGAATCCTCAAGGTCTCCCCAGCTGCCTGTGCTGAGTGAGTCCAAGATATCCTCAAGATACAAGAGGTGGGAATGGGAAAAGAGATATTTCCTAGTGGACCAAGCAGAGCATGCACCCATGGACTGTGCAGACCAAGAAAAGCTTTTTGATGTGCCTATGTTTGCCAGAATCAGGCTAAATATTTGAAGAACCCTACATGTGATGTACGTCACTGACTGAAACTAATCAGAAAAGAAGAAACCATTCCTTAGGATGTTTCCTTCGTTTTTTTGTCTCTCTGGCCATGTATCACATTGCAATGATTCCCAGGAAGTGGGCACCATGTGATGATGGTCTTCCCCACTCGTGGGACAGCTGCTGCCCATGCAGAGCAATGAGAACTGTTGACAGAAGCAGAGGGACAAGCAGAGAGGGAAGATTTCGGCTTTGGGAACACCCATGGTGGGGGCAAAGGACATGCTAGGACAGCCATCAGTTGAGTTCATGGCTTAGATGTTACCAGAGAAAAGTGCTGTGAGACTTACCTACCCCAGCAAGTATTTCATCCTTCGCACTGGTCCCCAGTGCTCAGCCCTTGCTGGCCACGCAGCAAGTGAGAAGTCATTTTCCAGACCCGGATCCTTTTATGGAGACCTGGGCTGTGGTCTGACCCATGTACAGGGCCATAAATCACTTTTGGGTCCTGACGCTGGTGGATTAACAGGCCTGGGAGTGTCAAGCTTGAGAGGGAGTTTTATGGGGAGCAGAGAGGCAAAAACTCTTGTTGATAGATGGCACCAACCCCTCTTCATCATGCCAAATTTTGTTCTCAGTCACGCTCCAGAAATGTCTGTTCTTTTGAACCTGGTGGATAGTGTGCACTTAAAAGACAGAAATTAAAGAGGATGAATCTGCAGAGCGTTTACAGCTCACGCATACAAGTACATTGCCTTCCAGTGATATGGCAGAGAGCACCTCTGAAGGTTTTCTAGTTTGGTTTTTTTTTTTTCCTCATTTCAGCCCAAAAGAAAAGGTTTCTGTTTAAAACAAAAAACAAGAACCAACAACAACAAAGAGAGAAAGAGAAGAGGATGTTGGTGATACGGACACAAAGAGAAGGCAGATGTGGGAGATGTAGGTCCAAGCCTGAGGGAATTTGAACCCGTTTCTCTCATCTCCAGAAACGTGTTCCCATCACCACGCTACAGCTTAGCCTGGGGTCAGATGCTCTCTGTTTTTCTGATGAAGTTGTTACACCTCGGCTATGTGCAAGCAGGCGGGGAGGAGAGATGCCGTGTTGGGACCTTAGGGGCTTTTAGTCTGTGCTGCACTAAGCAGTTTTGATGAGCTCTAGGGCATTTTCAGCAGCAAATTTCAAGTGGGCTTATAAGAGAGAAGCCGCCTTCTCACACTGCATCCCCTTTCAGCTTAAAATTGTTCTATTACTAAACACACATAATTTAAGCACTGATCAAAGAAACCCTGTGGCACAGAAACATTATTGATTCCTCTTGTTATGCCTCACCCTGTTCATAGCCCTCCCTGAGCCTCCAAAGCCTGCATGGCCAGGGGATGTTACAGCTCTCGTGTTTGCAAGCGAAAGGTGTTTGTCTCTCCTTGTGCATATAAAACACTTCTGCTTGATGAAGCATTAATTTGGGTTGTGCACCCTGAGTGAGAAGATTTCTGCCGGGGCAGGAGGAATGTGCTAGAAGGAAGAGAAGCATGAGATAAAGATTTGCCATAACTGGTGGGGTCTGGAGTCATTTTTGGAAGCTCAGTGCCAGTTCTGATTTGTGGTGCCTTTCAGCTGAGCCTGGGTTCAGCTTTACTGAAGATTCTTTGCCAGAAGTACTCGGCGAGCAGCCTGTGCGGATTGGGGAATGTAGCGACATGACTCTTCCAGTGGTCTTAAAAAAACCAAATAAATCTTTCTTGTCGTGGACCGTATCTCTAAGGTATGCTAAAGCAAAAGGATGAATAGCTTTTCTAAACGGACTGGATTTTGTATCAGGCCCTGTTTGCAGTGTTCATATATAAGGACTCAGAGTACAGCTCTTGTGCAGAAACTTATTACCCATTTTTCTGCAGCAGCAAGGATTCCTTGGAGAATTACCTGGGTTCCAGGCTATACTTCTGTAGTCATGGTAATGTAGTCTGTGGCTAAACTGCGAAGATTTGGCATGCTGCAGTTTTGTATCGTAAATGGGATTGTGTATGCGCTAATGGGGGTCCAGTGCTGTGCACGTGTGTCTTTAAGGGCTCTCAGGGCAGAAAGACACTTTCAGATTTGACTTTTGGAAGGAGTTATTTTCTTTTCAATTTTGATATTTGTTTCAGTATTATGTTTTCACCACTATTATGAAACTGGGTGGTTGTTCCTAATGTTTTCCTGAAGAAGAAGAAAAAAATCCCGTTAAGCAACAAGCAGCCTTTCCCATTAGCTCAGTAATTGAAGTGGGGGGTACCTTGCAAATGCAACCACTGGATGCCCTGTCACAGCAATACTGTTTTTTCTGGTGCCATAGTTCTTTCTAATGTTTGAGTCAGGAGAAGTTGCCAAAATGCAAATTACGGCTAACACACTTTTCTCTCCCACACAGAGCGGATTATTGATAGCGGATGTAGCTGGTTCCTCATGCAGTTGCCTTGCAGCCCTTCCTATTGTACTCATTGGTTTAAGACACCTCAGCACTCTCTGTCCATCACTGTCTTCTCTTCAGGAGAACTACAGATGCGAGCATTTTCTTTTGGAACCCACAGTTCAGGAGGGAATTGCTAGCTGGAAATCATATATAGCTTTAAATGTAGCCGTGTGAGAGTTTGTATAGAGAGAACACCCCATCTCTGATTCCCGTGTTATTTTCTCTTGATAAATTTATGGTGTATTTCTAAGTCATGCTCGTCATGTGTGTTGTAGTACTTTAGTTGCTCTCTCTCTGTTAGGGCAGCTGTGAGCTACATAGTTCATTTGAACCAGAGAAGTCCTCAAAATCAGGCTGCTGTGTAGACGCAAGTAGCTCTTTGTGGTTATGTTCTGTTCCTATCAGTTCTTTTGATGTGTGCAAAATTTTGCCCCAGCTGGATGTACTGTTTCCTCCATCCTAGAGAGTGCAAGTGAAGAAAAAAGGAGAGACAAGGAGCAGGAAAGAGATAAAGAAAATAAACAAGTTTTGCAATAAAGAGGTATTTTGAGCTGAGTATTTCATGTTGTTTCCTAATGGTCAAACCTCTTCCATGATTTGAGAGGGTTAGTCATGCAATTTATTCATTTTCTCCAAGTGAGAGGCTGCATTTAATATGTTCTCTCCAGGATCCCCTGTTAAAATATTAGGCAATAAAATCCTTGACTGTACAGTAGTTGTGGTTATAATTTCCCCCAGGTAGTGGAAACTCTGTAATTTATAGTTGTTTAAGTTTTCCCTTTGCACAGACCGGAGTGGTTGTAGCAGTGTAAAAAGCCCTGTTTTTCCCCAGGTGCGTGTGTGTGCTGGTGACCCAGCTCTTCTCTGATGAGCTCTGTGCTGCGAAGCCCTCCACAGCTGCTGACTTGGCATCTGTGGGCAAAAATCCTGGTGAGGGCTGAGCTGGGTCTGTTGTAAGCAACTTGCTTTGCTCCTCCTTGGTAAAAACCACGGGTCCGCCTGGGCTTGGGGTGGTTCTGCAGGATGGGGATGGATACCTCCCTTGGTCTGAACAGGAGGAATTATTTATGATGAGCCCATGTATGCTATTGAAAACTGCTCTTTAGTACAGACACATCTTTCTTTGGTGATGTACTTTTAATGCAGGTTGGCTAAACTGGCTGAGCTGATGTATGAAGAACAGGCTCATTTCCTGTGAGCTGTTGGCTCCTCCTGACATAAGAGTGTCTGCATTAATTGGTGCTGCAGATCTTCACAGCATTAGCTGGGGCTGGAGTAGTCTGAGGTTGTAAATGAGGCATGGTTTGTGGGGGGATGTGTGATCCCTTTTTTAGACCAGCTGGAAAAGCTGGAAGAAGCAGGCGGGCTTGGAGGCGTGGACGGGCTGGCTGAAGCTCGCCTTGTTCTAGATTTAGTTTTGCGAGCGCAGGCAGCACCTCCTTTCGAAAGGAGGGGGCTCAGCCTGGCAGCTGCCTGCAGATGGGCAGTGGTGGTGCCTGAGGTCTCCTCTTGTGGATGTCCTTTGCAGCACCCCACAGATGCACTAGTCTGACCTGCTTTTTCTCCATGGTGGACTGTAGCCCTCAAGCATATAGAGGCAAAAATGCTTAAAAACACGATAGTTCAGGAACCTGAGAGGAAAATTATAGCAGTACCTCATTTGTTGTTATGTTTTTAAATCTTCCTGTTTTCAGCCACTGTCATGAATTTTGATTGTGGGGTTTTAACACGGCTGGTGACATTAAAGAAGGAGGCAGAGGGGCACCTCCACCCTCCAAAGGAGCTGTTAGGATGAGAGGAGGGGTGCGAGCGCACCAGCCTCCCTGTGCTAAACACAGCCTTCCTGAATGTGCTGCTAAGTCGGCTTTGCTTTATACATCCAGAGTGGGAGAAGTGTCAGTGCCTCTGGTGTGAAAAGAGTTCAGTGCCTGAATGGATTTATTTAGCACCTGAGACCATGTTTCAGCCTGGGTGGAGGAAGGGAGAGGTGGCTGATCCCCCTGCTGCAGGTGACAACGCCAGGCAGAGTTAGAAAACACAGGTCTTGGCAATTTTTGGAGCAGTGAAAGGTTAAAAAACCCCAAACTGCTTCTTCCGGCAGCCTTTGCCTCAAATGTGTGAGCTTCAGCATTGGAGTAGCAAAGATAAAATGTTAACTTCATACCTGGTCCAATGCTTCTGGAATAAAAGTCATGCCATGAAGAAACCTTCCTTGCATGGGCGTGCAGTAGGCTGTATTTTATTCGATGCTAGACTATGAAGCTATTAGCAAAAAAGTAAGGAAAAAAACTCCAGAAAACTAATGGTAAACAAGCATAACCTGCTATCAATGAGCATCTCATTTCTACCATGGTCTTATTCTGCCCTAACGGATCACACTCCCACAGAGAGCGACTCGCATTGTTTCCTCCCGCGACGTGAATTTTGTAACTCACTGCATACAAATGTTGATGCCAGGTACCCTGAGGAAGAAGCCTGTGGTGTTTAATCAGTAGCGCAAGAATGTGTTTGGTGGCTTCTTATCTGTCCAGAGTCTAAAATGCAAAACATTCAGCAAACTGTGTTATAGAGATTATATGATACCCTCAGTCTATGCGTCAAAAAAGTCTGAAAACGTAAGGAAATGATCCCCAGGGGAAGCCTGTGGAAGTGGTTTTCCCCACTCCAAATGTGAAGGGTGAGAACATGAATACTTTCATTTGTGCAGCACGAAATACCCCACGACTGCAACCCTGTGGGCACGCAGCCATTGGCACACACCCGTTGTGCGGTGGCTGTGCCCTGGCCCCGCTGGTTGCAGCGCCGTTTGGTTTTGGCTCCTGGTGGTGTTCTGAAGTTCTCCGCCCAGGGTGTCAGAGTCCTTCTTAAACCAGCATAGATATTTAGGAATAATTTGGTCAGGATCTGGCAGCTGGGGAACTTTGTGCTTCAGGTTTACCTGGTTAAGAAAGATTGGGGGGCAGGAGGAGGGAAAGACAAACATTCCCCCTTTCCCTTTTTTCTTTGGCTGGAAGGAATGATTTTATTGGAGATGACTTTTTAAAAGATATAAATTAAAGCCTCTAAGAAGTAATATTGCATCTTCAAAACAAACTGCTGATCTCAACTGCTTTTACCAAATGCATGCAGAATTTTCCCCTCAGGATCCTTAAAGGCCCTGGAGTGCCTGCCTTGCAAAACCTGGGGCGGTGAACAGAGTCACTGGAGAGCGATCTCCATAGGATACCTTTAGACAGCGTGCTTGCGTGTGTTTATAAATACATACATTTAACACATAAAATTCTCTTTTGGTTTGTTACCGCATACCACAAGCAGAAAGAAAATCGTGCAGAACCAAGATATCAAAAGAGACGCTGCCCAGCTGGTAAACTCTGAAAAAGATAAAACAAAACCATCTAAGAGGCACAGACACAGGCAGGTTTTACCCCCAGCTTTCTCTTGCTGCTTAATACACGTGGCTATTTCTTTGTGGTCGTTTCAGATGCCTCAGGAACAGTACGCACACCGGAGCACCATGCAGACCTCGGAAGGACCCCAGGTATACAAAGTGGGAATTTATGGCTGGAGGAAGAGATGCCTCTATTTCTTTGTGCTGCTCCTAATGATTTTAATCCTGGTGAACCTTGCTATGACCATCTGGATTCTGAAGGTTATGAACTTCACAATTGTAAGTAGGGGTTACCTGAAAGGTCCAGGGGAGATGGGGGAGGGTGATGGTCTTTTATCTGAGCATGAATTCAGATACAACTTCGATAATGGGGTGTTTTAGTTTCCATGGATGGCTGTTATTACAGGGAGGAACAAATTTACCCAGTGATCCTCTTTTTCTGCTAGAGATGTCTGCAGTATTGGCAAGCTGAGGAATTAGCTCAGCATTGCAAATCATGTTCCTCCTACCTGCTATATATATATATATGTACATGTATATGTGTAAACAATATGTACCACACTACCCCAATTTTCAATTATGAACTGTTTTAAAATTAATGAAATAGGTTATTCTGAACTGGGGTACGGAAGTGGGTTTCAGCCTTTCTCTTACACTTTTTCTGCTTTTCTCCATGACTGGGAAGTCAAGAAACTTGATTTTTCTTGGGAAAAATTCGTGTTGTTCCGTAATGGCGTGGTTCCAGAAGCTTCATGAAGAAAAATAAGATTTCCAGGGTGGCTGGCTGGATGTGGTGTTTAGGTGGAGCACATCTTGATCCTCATTGTGCTGTGGTTGGTGCACATCAGTCCTTGCTGCGCAGACGCCCTGGCCAGGCTTAGCTTTCCAGAAGCCCCTAGAAAGGTGTTGGGCGGCTGTACTGGGAGGTAGCTTGCACTGGGGTAGATGGTGTCTTCTGGGCATGGAGTGTTCTTCACAGCACTTGAAATCTGTTCAGACTCTTTTTTGAGATCTTAAGGGGTGCCTTGACCTTGAATTACTTTTTTACAGGGTGAGCTGCACCTCTCCTGCTCAAACACGCTGAAAGTCAGGACGTGACAAACCAGGCGCACCCCACTTCAGGGCTAGTGAGCCTTTTATGTACTGCAGGTCCTAGTTTTTCACTACATAATTTGGCCAAGCACAGGGAAAATTAAATGATTTGTCCTCTCTTCTTCAAAGCGGTCATTGCCACCTTGGTGAGATGGAGTTATTTTAAGATCATTTGAGTCTTCAGGAGAAACTAACTTTGAGCTTTAATCCTAGATTTACTTCATGAGAGAGCTGTAAGGCTAAATTCCCCTAGACCACTTTCAAGGACTTTCCCAGACAGGCTCTGATATGAGCAGAGTGTTTGAAGCTTCCTGGCTTTTCTTTCTCTGCTTTGGTCTCCTGAAGCCCTGAACAGCAGTGTCCAACACTGTGTCACTAATGGGCCATGAGAAGTTGAGTAAACAATCTCTGACTTGCTGTCTCCAGCAGACAAAATGCTGTGTCAGGGGAACACGGAGCATTCATTTTCTCTAACCAGGGTGCTGTCAAGGTGTGTGGAAGATTGCAATGCATGTGTGCTTAGGGAGCAAGCAATTATAAAGCAGTAATCCACAAAAAGCTCCTATGAGTGGGTTAGGAGTGAGCTGAACTGGAGCAATTAATGCTTAACCAGACCAGCTATTTAATCTTGGGAAATTGATGCCATTTTGATACATATTTTTTTTGCTGAACTGTTGTCTTTTGATTAACGTAGTTGAAAATATATGTTTCTGAGGTGGTGGAAGACTTGGTCATACAGACAGTGGTGTGGATATAAGCCCAAGCACAAAACAATAGAATTTCAGATTCCCACTTTGCAGGAGTGCAACTGTGTTTCGTTAGAATAACACAACCTCAGTATGTCAGTCCCACGTTTTCTGCTCTTTGGTGGTGGTCAGTCTACTCTCTACAAGCTGCTTGGGAAGCCAGCTGAATTTCCCTGCTCCCTTCTCCCTCACTGCCCTCTCCTAATGCATTGCATTTTGCAGGCCGTCTGCAGAAGGGTCATCTCCTAGGGATGCTTACAGAAACCTTCCCATTCCAGCAACTCTCCGTCCCACTACGATATACACTGGGGTTTTTCGGAGTGCACTGATCTTCAAGCTCTTGTCTGATTCTGTTTCTTTAAATAGTCACTCACTGCAGATTAGTCCAGGGTAAAGTATATTTTTGTATATGCTTTCAGTTAATTCCTGTCTTCTAATGTTAGTAGGCAATGAACAGCTTTTGGTGATAAAAACACAGACGGTGGCACTGAATCCTGCAGTGGGAACTGCTTTATGGTTATAGGCATGGCTGCACTAGTCGGGGTGTGTGCCTCTGACCCAGCCAACTGGAAATAAATGTAAGAACAGGGCATTTAAAATGTGATCCTTGCCCCAGTATGTACCCATTCGTCTCCTGATCTGCTGCTGCTCCTGCAGCCTCGCCAGCTGCTTTGGATCCTGCTCTGCAATCCCTCCTGCACCATTCCCTCAGGCTGAGAAAACCGCTTTGCTGAGTGAATTTTTAGAGGCAAACTCTTACCTCTAAATTACAAATGTAGGATAATTCTCAAATGAGGAGATGCAAATATGGAAAAATCTTTAATTTGTTCGTGTTCTGATAAGAGGAGCTGAGAGTCCTTCTGGGACAGGGGAATGATTCGAGTGCTCAGTAAGCAGTAGCTGCTGCTTAGCCGGTCTGAGTTATCCCAGCGCTTGCAGAGCCAAAAGGGAGGGGAAAGTTTGCAGTCCTTTTCTTGAGAAAACATGGTATTTTCAGTATCTTCCTACCCCTGAGCACTCTTTC
>NW_010156318.1:123038-126113 GCF_000695765.1 Mesitornis unicolor
CTCTTCAACTCCACAGGACAATCACTTTCCAGAATTTAACTGTGTGCTCATTATAGCCAAAAAGTGCTCGCAGTATTGTAGTGAGCACAGCAACCCTGCTCAAGAAAACTCGGGAATGTTTTGAATGCTGATAATGGGGAGGGGAGAAGGGAGGAGGAGATGAAGTGAGACAATCTCAGGGAAAACCCCACCTTCTCATGCCCAATGTAGCAGTACCCATCCACTCCACTGCCACACGAAACCCTGAACTCCCTTTCTCTCTCCTCTGCATCCCCCGCTGGCTCGTTCTCTAGGAAACAACTCCTGTAAAATCAAACTGTAAGCTTCCAGTCCATGGCTTTTAATAAGCAAGGCATCACTAATTTATTCTAGATTTTGCTTTTATCTGAACGTTCAAAGCTTAAACAAGTTTGTGTGGCTATTGCTCTTTACATGGGGCTGTCAGATCAGCGTCACCTTCATGTGGGGCCAGTTGGTCACTGTCTAGTCTATCCTCCAATGCAGTCATTCCCTTCTCATGTAGTATTTGATCCTCGATTTGTTTTAAGTGCCTTCATCAGGCACAGGCTGTATGAAAAATAGGCCTGGAGGCGACCTCAGCTATCATCTGCCTGTCCCACAGCCGGTTCCCATCGCCAGGTCCATTTATCCAGTTCATTTACATTAGCGCTGCGCTGCTTTGGGACTGCAGGAAGCTCTGTGAAGGTTGCTACCTCTAAAACTTATTTTGATTTTTAAGCCAAACCACGGAATGAATCTGGACCAAAGCCACCAATTTGGGTTGAAACCAAAATGCACCCTGAAGGTGGCCTAATGTAATTGAGGTAGAAACCACCATCCACCACTCGACTTTCCAATGATATATAAGTAAAGGGAACTCCATTCAGGTTTGGGGCAAGTACGTGGTTTGCACATGTTGACACCTGCGACGTGGAAGGCTCAACCTCGGGTTGTGCAGAGCTCAGCTGAGCCTGGCACTGCCCCCACAAGGGTTCGTGTGTGCCAATGTAATCACAAGGCTGGAACCAGAGCTCTTAATGACCTTCCTCTTCATGGTCCACCGGCATTAGCATCCAACGATGGAGCTTTTTAGCAGTAGGATTGCCCATGTCTGTGTATATAAGCACGTGTATCTTTTATGCTGTTTGCCTGTGATGTGCTGAGGATCTCTACTTCAGCTATTACTAGTGAGCTTAAACCACTATTTAGAAGCTTCCTGTTGTATTAGTTTCTGAATATTGCAACAAAAGATGTGCTTACATAAACACAGCAAACCAATATCCTTATTTTAACCAGTACAAGGCTCAGATGGCTCAGGTAATGGGCAATGACTTCTTTCCACAAGGTTATAGTACAATGCCTTGTATTTTAAACAGTGTTAGGAGTCTAAAGTGTTGTCCATTAGTACCTCTTTATTGCCTCTTAGGCAGCAGGAAGACCCCTAAACAGGAGAGAGGAGAATTGTGTCCTGCTGTGTCTACATTGAAGTGACAAACATCCACCTACTTGTCTGCCCATCAAACCACTGTGGATGCTTTGCTTTTCCTTTGCCCTTCCCTTGTGTTTTAATCCATAGCTGCCTGTTTGGTGTTTTAGATTGTATGCTTTTTGGGACAGAAGCTGTTTGCATATGGCAACCTGTAGTCCTGTAAATTGGCAGGTACTGCCAGACTGTAAGAAATAATAAATAATAACTTTCCCCTAGACAGTCAGCTTGCAAGGCTTGAAATTCCTGGAGATCTACCTTCTAGGAATCATCCAAAATGAAGGCTCAAAAACAGTCTTTGCACTACCTAAAGGGAGGTTGTAGAGAGGTGGGTGCTGGTCTCTTCTCCCAGGTGATGGGGGATAGAACAAGGGGAAACGGCACCAAGCTGTGCCAAGGGAGGTTCAGGTTAGAGATAAGGAGGAAGTTCTTTACTGAGAGGGTCGTCAGAAGCTGGAACAGGCTGCTCAGGGAGGTGGTGGAGTCACCATCCCTGGATGTATTTAAAAAGTGGGTAGATGAGGTACTTAAGGATACGGTTTAGTGGGTAGACAGGAGCAGTTGGACGTGATGATCTCAGAGGTCTTTTCCAACCGAGCGATTCTGTGATTCTGTGAAATACCCTGCAACTTGGAGGCCCTTCGTGCGCCAAAGTTACCATCTTCCTCTGAGCCAGGAGGGAATGTGCTGGCCAGGGCTGTGCAAATCTGTGCAGACTCCTTGTACCTCTTCCATGTGTGCACCTTTGAGGAAATGCGGTGTAGAAGTGGGCAGGCAGTGCCCTGCCTCGTTCCACCTTCCTTAGGATGCAGGGAAGGGGGATCTGCCCTTCCTGGCCTGGTCAGGCTGAGCTCAGGGTGCTCCCTAACCAAAAACTCTTCTCCTTCCAGAACCACACAAGGCTTTTTGAAAGTTTGAGTCCTTTAGCATGAGGTTCAACCATATTCTATGATTTCAATTCAACAGGAACAAATGACTGTGATTGTTCAGATTTTTTCTTTTTTTCCTTTGCTGCAGGCTTTGTTCCTAGCTATGAAGGGCTATGTTTTAGCATTGTCGGATGAAATGTTAGTAATTTAGAGAGACAAAACACTGCTGTAGGTAGCACAAATGCTAAATATCATTATTATCTTGCTTTCTTTATTAAAAGTTGATAGGAAAGAGAGCTTTTAAAATTTGGTTATGAACAGTTATTTCCAATACAATTACTCCCTCTTGTGTGTAAACTACCTGCCACATTTTAATTACAGGAAAACAGTAGGGTAATAACACAGCAGTAAAGATGGATTAGAGTGGGGAAAGCTCATTGCCCTAACAGGCAGGATTCTTTTATTACTGATTTAAAGGAATAGATTTTGTTCCAAAATTTCTTTGTAAGTTAAAAATTGCCTCAGAAGAAAATAACCGTACAGTTTATATTTCTTTTTCATTGTTTCTCCAGGGTTTCTCTAGGTGTAATGGGAAGGCCAACATGGGGAAAAAAATCTGATCTGCTTTTCAGCTTCTGCTTTGCAGTACAACTGTAATCAATCAGCTAAAACTGTTTAGAGTTAGAATTAACATTAATTTATCCTTTTTGAGGAAAGAGT
>NW_010156318.1:126144-129091 GCF_000695765.1 Mesitornis unicolor
CTGTCTTTCTCCCTTGCGCACACATGCATACAAAACTGTGCACTTTTCCTTCCTAATTCATGTTGCTCTATTTATAAAACAAGTAATTGTTTTGAGACTGTTTGCTTGACCCAAGAGCTTTGTGCATTTCCCTTCTTTTCTCACTGATGTGGACTGCGTCTTCTGATATAAAGATGTTAATCTTGTAGAGCTCTGACAACACCAGCAGTGCTGTGAGTGACTGCACTATTAAGTGAAGAAGTTTCTACGAGTGAAATCCTTACCCCCTGGAATTTAGTAGGAATCTTGGCATTTACATCGATGGATCAAACCTTTCATCATAACACTTCTTATTTGCAGGGGTTTTTACAGTAAATTCTTATTTCCGTCGTCCTGGATTGAGGAAAAAAATTGTGTGATGCTTTTCTTTTACTCTTTTTAGAGATTTGAATTTCATTCCTAGAGAGTTTCTGTTTGAAAAGCCATTCGGTTTACTTATCCTTTTTAAAGATACGTATAGTGCTTTTTTGCCTTCATTCCTTTGGAGTTTAGAATAATACAGTCAATTTTAATAGGATATTGCATGATGTTATTACAAGTTTGACCCCTTCATTGTTGCATCCTCCAGAGTGTCAAGTGTTTGGTACTGATGATTTGCTGTGTTATAATGCATCAGTTTCTTCCAGTGCTACACCTTTGAAAACTCCATCTCTGATATTTCATCTTTATTAACCTAGTGCCACATTTTCTCAGCCACCAAAAGCACATAAGGCTTTTGTTATCAAAAAGTGATGAAAGGAACCCTGTATTTTTACCTCTACTTTGTCTCTACTTTCTGCTGAGAGCCATTGAGTTTTTCAGAGGCCTGCCATGGCATTGGCTTTGCTTACGGACGTGTCATGGGAGCAAAGGATGTAGTGACACAGCAAGTCTTCCAGTAGTACCCCTGAACCAAGCTGGGCATGCTGCACTACCATCATTTAGGTTTTTCTTTGACTGTTGCACGAGGCAGCCTGTGGTGTACAGTGTGTTATGACGGCAGATGACCCTTTTCCCTCAAATATTTTAGGTTGGGTTCTATTAAGAACCAAGGCTTATCTGGTTGTGCTTCCATCTTGATGGAAAGGTCTCCAGCTCTCACTTCTCGATTGTTTCTAACTCACTGTTCATACTCAAGCCATCTAAACAGAAATATGTGACCAGGAGACAGGGATATCTCAAACATACTTAGTTTCTGTAATTTTCAGAGGCAGAAAAAAGTAATCGTATTTATTAGTATCCCTACTGTGGAAGAAGCTGCTGCATAAGCTCTGTGCTTACTACTCACCAGAAGTGAGAGGTATTATAAATGTCCCCCTACCAGAGAAAGCTTTTATTGATGCTGTTTTCATATGGGACACCTGAGAATTTAGCCCTGAAATCCAGATACCCAGCATCTCTTGGTTAGTTCTACTACTGATTTGAAAGAAGCTGCCGGGAACTCAGCAGCACCCCTCTCCTTGTACTTGCAGCTCTGTGCATGCACATAGGCTAAACATCCTCTGGCAGATTTGCTGTTTGGGCCACGCTGCCGAGCCTCAGTAGCCAATCTTCTGTATACCTCCACAGCAGGAAAGTGCATTGCTGCATTAAAAATATGTTATGGCTTTGTTTGGTCCTTCCAAGACCAAGAGGAATAAAAATAGATGGAGACGACAGGAGAGTAGCAGGGATCTGAGTGGTTTGTGATGTGAAGTTGAGCATTTGGTCTCTGGCAAAACGCTTCCTTTCCAGGCGTTTCTATGTGTGAACAGTCCCTCATCTGCTGGTGCCCCACGTCCCTGCTGTGCTGTGGGGAGTGCGGTGGGAAGCGTTACCAGAGCAGGAGGAGCTGCCCCACAGTGCGATAGCAGCGGGACCCGGCGAGGGCATGGGTGGGCTGTGTGGGGGGTGAGTCATAAACTCCTGATCCCAGATCCCGCCTTCTGCCACCTCCCTCCGGAGGGGATTGTTCTCAGCTTCTCTTTCATCTGAAGAAATAAGATATTTCACATTAGCATTCGTCTCAGTGCCAACAAAAGATCTTCAGACTAGCAGTTCTGAAGCAGAGAGAGATTTGTCTCTTAGAGAACATGTAAAAGGTATTATTATAAATGTGCGAAAGAACAAAAACAAGCTCGCAGCTAAAATGCCGATAATCAGTTAGTTCTCTGAATAGCTTACAAATCTGATCCCTCCCCGTATTCTCACAGTACAGTAAGATAAATGATTTAATTTGGGGATCCACACAGGAATGATGTGCGAAGCTGAGCTGTAGAGTAAGTTTTCCACTGCTGCTTCTCTTGCTCCTTGTGCTTTTTTTCCCTTTTCAGCTTCCTGACATCCTGCCGAACTCTCTGCATGGCAGAGAGCAATGACCTTCTTGGCTTTGAAAACCTAGCAGCCACTGCTCTAACAAAAATGCAGTTCTTCTGAAGCACCTCTTCTGCGTGGTTGCCTGAAGGCTGAGGTGCTGCTTGGAGTAACCTCCATGCCTCCTTCAGTCTGTCCTGGAACAGCAAAGCCATCAGTGCTTCAGAAAGCTGCTGCTTAAAACGTTTCTTGGCGTTTGGTCCTGAACCCCTGCTTTTTTGCATCTTGGGTTTGCATAATCCATGCAAAGGGGACAGAGGTGGCTCTCTCTTACACTGCAAATGATTTTGCAGCAGAAACCGTCACCTTCTTTGGGTGAAGCCCCAGCTCGTGAGCTAACTGCTTCCAGAAACCATCACCTTCTTTGGGTGAAGCCCCAGCTCGTGAGCTAACTGCTGCCCATTAGCTGTGATAGGCTTGTGTCTGACTAAACTAAAGGAGTAAGAAAAAAGTGGCATGTTCTCTCTGCACTTGTGTGCATTGACTTTATTGCCTTCTGCAATTGTCAGAGCCTGCTCTAAAGACTGACGGTTTTGAGGACAGAATTACAGACCTGTGGTGTGTGGAGACTCTTTCC
>NW_010156318.1:129122-138583 GCF_000695765.1 Mesitornis unicolor
TCCCTTCCCCTCCTGCAGATGCCTTCTCCACTTAAACGCTACCTGATTTGATAGATGTATTTAAAATACTTGCTGCCATTTCATGTGCCTGTTCTTCCAGAGCTCTGCTATGAAGATGAGCTTGAATATACCATTTGAATTCATCATAGCTTGCATTTTAGTTCTGGTCATTTCCACTTCAATTATATCTTCCCCATTACCCATCCTGCCTCCACTGCCGTGGTCAACAGTAAGATGAACTGAGGCAATTATTTGTATTGAGGCCCGAGTTTCTGTGGGACTACACTCCAGTGCACTTGCATGAAGGACAACCTGTTAACACTGAAATGATGTGGTTGCAGACAGATTTATAGAAGAGGAATAGATTTACGCAGGTAATTCAGCCCTGACCTCTTGAGTTCTCATTACTTTGCATCCGCCCAGTGCTGCTGCCCACCTCTTTCCTTTTTAAATGAGATCCAGTAACTAATAGTGAAATTATGGCAATCAGCTATAGGAAATTTGTGATTATTTGCATTTAATTAAAGGCTTCTCTTGAGAAAATGAAGGGCGGCTTAACCTCAGAGAAGCCTCTACATCTCCAGTAATTGCTTCTAATTGAAGTCTTTAGAGTTTCCACCCCACCACAGGAAAAGAAAAAAAAAAGAAACCTGAAAAGTTTACTCCCACATATGGGGTCCCTGAAAATTATTTTTTCCTTATGCAATTAAGGTGACTGAGGGTCCTCATAAATGATTCTTCAGTGCAGGTTAACCAGCTGAAATTAAAGTTTAATTACTCAAAGCCTTGTTTGTGGTGTGTTTGAGAAGTCCAAGGGCACAGCCCTCCTGAACTGGCTGTGCTGTGTGACCGTGTCCCCAGCAGACAGGCACAGAGGTGCAGGTGAATGTGTCTTGCCTAAGTCCTCCTGATGGTTTCATTTCCATCATGGGTTTCTGGTTTTGTACAGTTCTGGTTGACTTCCAATGGTATTTTGGCTATTCTAGAAAAAATTACAAGCCTTTCAGCTTAGTGTGTCCTGCGAAGCGCAGGAGAGGGCTCTGCCAGCCCGAGGTGTGCGGGGCTGAGCACGTCTCGGACATCTCCCTGCTTCTGCAGCTGTGCACAGGTCCAAGGTCACAGGCTGAATCTTGCTGCTGCAAGAAGGGCATCTCTCTCATGCCAAACTGTTAATGGTTTGGCAGTTGGTGATGACATGGGAACAGGAACCAGTCCTGCCTCTCTCACCGAGGAGCTGCAGCATCCATGGAGACGTGGGCAGTGACCGGAGGGTTCGATGGGACCCTGCGGGTGCCGTGGCTGGGGAGGAGCACAGCACCTCGCCTTAAAGCCACCACCTCAGACACAAGCACGTGGCACTTCAATTAAACATTCTGCCTAATTACGACTGTCAGCGTTTCCGTGCCACGTCTGGCAGCACAGTCACTCTGATTGCGCCCTTCGGCTCTATTAAAATCCCTCCTCGTATTACGGATCTGAAAACAGGCATGACAAAAATAAAAGTGTGTATGTTGTCGCAGCAGACACGGACATTTTCTGCTGTTTATTCTCTCCCCTGAAGATGCCGATGTTGAAAAACATCAGAGCGTTCTGGTTTCCTGTGTTTTTGCATTGGTCATTAACACCTTGTTTCACACACGTCAGCAGTAATGTGCATCTGATTTCTGCTTTTTATTATCCTGAAGGTTCTCTTTAATATGTACTGAAACACATAAAATGTCTAGATGGGCTGAATCTTTCAGAGTGACCTCTCTGAGGGCTACAGGGGAGATGTCAGAAATGGAAATGTCATTGTTTGGCAGCAGCAGATTTGTCGTATGTGTTGAAGTTGCAGCTACAGTTAAATACATGAAAACGTGTGACCTGCCTCTGTTATTCCTTAACAAGCGAACGTGCTTGGAGAAGTGCACCTCTTCATTTTAGGAAAAAAAAAATTAAAAATAATTTTAAGAAGTGCTTTAGTTCTGTATGCAGAGCCCTGAAATACTTGTATTTCGTGTAGGTGCAAGTCATATAGACGTGTGTAGGTGCTGATTTTGATTCAGATTATTTAGTGGGATGGTATTGTTTCTGACAACAAATTTTTAATCTTTCAAAACAAGGCATTAAAGAATTTTGTTCCAGGAAACTAGGAAACCAAATGCCTTTTGCAGTCTTTATTTTTTCTGCACGCTAGGGAATTCCTGCTAATTACATATTTGAGCACACAAACCACTTGTGAATCAAGCACGCACTTATGGAGAGATGTCATCAGCAGAGACTGAGGGAAGGTTTGTGGCAAAGCCTTGAACCTTGTGAAGGGGAGGATCTTTATCCTGGGCAGCTGATGGCCGGGTTGTAGGAAGACTGGGTGGATCCCAGCAGTTCTGCTGTGGTTTTGCAGAAACCAGCAGGTACATACTATAAAGGCAAATTTCAGCTTTATTTGAAGTTACATGTCAAGACCTACTGACCAAAGGTTTTGTCTTTGTTAGTATTAGAAAGGATTCAGTCTTGTGCGTTGCCTAAGAAAAACCCTGTCTATTCGAAGGCAGATGTGTTTAATTCCTTTCTTCTTCCCAGAGAAGCTGCATTTATTGCCATTACACCTTTCTGCTAACAGGAAGCTTTTTCCAGAACAGTTTGCCTTGTCAGTCGTCTGTTCTTTGGGCTGAGAATGAGGAGCTTTTACATATTCAGGGCTGAAATAACGATTCGTTGTATGGGGAGACTGAGAGCAGTTGGAGACCCCTGGTGCCTCTGTGGTGCTTGTGGTGTGGGGAGCTCTGCGAGGCAATGGGAGCCAGGGCATCCCGTGCTCCATCACTCATGGGAGCAGCACCTTGGCTGTGTTTTGCATCCACCCAGGTACCAGCCAGAGCAACTCACTGTAACTCATGAGAAAGTTGCACTCACCAAAATGGAAAGCGTTAAAATCCTCCTGTGCAGAAGCAATCTTTAGGAGGGAAGAGGGGAAAATCTGTTCTGCAGGTGGGGTCAGAGCCTGGAGCTGGGGAGGCAGTTAATTCCCTTTTGTCTGTAGGGTACACTAAATAAACATGGAGTAGCCAGTCGTTTGATGGATGACTCTGTTCTCCTCCTACAGCGGTGTAAATCCATGGCATCGCTTCTGGGTTACACAGGTATAAATGAGAGATCGGGCTGGTAGCAGGCAGCTCCAGAAGCCAGGCTGCAAAGAAGAGGGTTTTAAACTTTGAAATATAGACAGTATCTGGGCAATTGGAAAGAGGAGTGCATCCTCATCTGGGGAGCTGTTCTTTCATTAGTTTTCCCTCATAGAGAACAAAAGAGACTGTTGCTTTGGGTTAGTAATAATCTACAGGGCAACACGTTAAATAGATTTCACCCATCTATTAAGTTTGTCAGTTTAAAACAAATACATAGACGCTGTGGGAATATATGCAGTCCAAAACACAGACAGGGACCTGGGAGAGCTCTGTGGACAGAAATGGCTGGAAACAACTACAGATCTGTGCTCCAAAGTCTTACAGAAGCAGGCTCCCAGCTTTGGAAACGTGGCATGGGAGCCTGGAAATGGTGGACAATTACAGTGAATCCCTGTAAATTATAATAATCTAATCTGCTGTACTTCTTTCTTTCTTTCCTCTTCCACGTTTCATGTCTTCCTGTTCTTAAGCTTAATCCGTTCAATAAGAAATGTGAAGTTAAATGACTAAATTCACTGCTCAGACCCGATTATCACTGATGTTTGTATTGGATGAGCTGGCTGAAATGCTTACGGAAGACAAGCATAGAGACACTGTGAAATTCATGGTGGGGAAATGACCACCATTCCTCCAAAATGTTTTCGGTATCAGCACCGGGAAGGGAATACACTGGTGCAATCTGTAGTTCTTGTTTTTGTTTTAAAGGTCTCTAATGAGCCATGTGTGCAATGCATTTCACCCTGGGAAATCCCACTGAAATCTGGCACTCGGATTTCGTTTCTTGTGCTGCTATATTTAGAGCAGAAAGCAGATCTCCCAGCGTGGCTCCTTCTGGCTTATAGAAGCCCTGCGAATAGTCTTAGTAATATACGCTAATCGCTTACCAAAGCTGCCAGCCTGCCATGAGAATTATTTACAACTATAGAAAGTGGAGCAATTGCCTTGTATTTTCAGGCCACAGTCATGCAGCAGCAGCCGGTCATCGTGACTGTGCTGTGGGGATGTGTGATGGGTGACCTCGATGGATGTGGTGTGGTCTTTGTTACTGGAGCCTGTTGTTCAATCACTGTTTTTCTGTGCCTCCTTTTTTTATCCTAAGAATAAGGAGTCCAATCAGAGGTGTCTCCATAGAGTTTTAATGAGTAAATAGGAGTTTTTAAACATTTTCAGTCAATGGTAGCCTCAGAGACTGCACATTCCCTTCGTCAAGATCCATCTATGTTTGCTAGAAAAAGTAATAAGTGGTCTGATATGTTTGTTTTTAATGAGTTTTAATCTTTCTTGACCTTAGTTCCATTAAAAATCATTCACGGCCGTGCCAAGTCAGGCACTCAGCATCATCTTGTTACAACCAAAGGAATGAACTTTCCTACTTCAGTACAGTATTTTCCTGGGCTGATGCCCGCCAGCCCAGCTGTACCCTGATTTCCACAGTCAGAGCTCCAGGATGGTCCATGCCTTGTGTTAAAGAAGTGTTGTGGCAGGGATGTTTAAATTATGGGGAGTGGGGAGAGGCAATGCACGTCGCTGTTTTCAGTGTAATGTGAGAATATGGCATTTTTACATTCAGGTATTTTGAGATGTATTTCAGGTGTTTCATTCCCTTTACGTGCTTGTTTGTATAGGTAAAAAAAATCTTTAAAACTTAAGAGCGATGAAATCACTATGGCTCAGTAGAAATGACATTCAAATGCTACTAAATTAAGCAGAGAAGATGTCCATCCTAGCAGCTTTTTGTTATCTTTGATAGGGTTGTAATTTTCTGTAATCACTCAGAAAGATGGCTGGATATTTTTTCTATTACTTTCTGAAGGACTTAAACCTTTTCTGGCTTACCTTTGCTATTTTTCATGTTTATATACAACAGTATAATGCATCAGCATTTTTATATGTTTCCCATATAAAAATGAGCCATGCTTATAAAGGCTGTCAGACTTTCTATTTCACAGAATAACTGGGGCATCGCTGTAAGTTGACACCAGCCTGAAAATCACATATAGATGCTGAAATGTCTTATTTTATGGCCTTGTTGCTATTTAATAGCTAAGCTGTGCCCTTTTCTTAATTTACTGTCGCCATCATAAAGTACATTAGTGCTGGGGGATGCTGCTGCAGAGGTCCCAGGAAGGCTCTGATGCTTTCCTGGGTGCCCTGAAGTCAGCAAAGCTGCTGCGTGTTGGCTGGGGAACCGGCCACGCTGCGATAATTAACTGGTGAGTTAGAAATGGTAAGGAGAGCAGTCTACAGCGCTTTAACCTTCTTTCAGCAGGTTTCTCCTACCAGGAATTGGAATATAAAATGATTACTTTTTTGCTCTCTCCTCTGTATTTAGCCTCAGGAGGTTTCTGATAGGGTTTGACTATTAAAGACAGCAGTAAATGCCTAGCTGGAAGCTATCTGGCATTCATAACCTTAAGCTATTTAGGAAATCGGAAAAGCTGAATGGATTTTTATCCTTTTTTTTTCTTTTCTTCAGAGAAGCGCTACGAGAGCAGAAGGCGCTCCCTGCCTTTCAGGTGAATTCCGCTCAGGATGATAAATTATGTCTGAACCGAACCAAAATGTTCCTAATGGCCCTAGTCAAAAGGCCTATTACAGGATGTCTAACTCACTTAAATTCCTTTCTGCTTTAAATCGTTAATGATTAAGTATTTTAGGGCTGAAGCGATATGCACTTAAAGGGCACTTTGCTTTAAGGTTGGCCAGACTTAAAAATGAGCACCTGATCTGAGATATGCAGACTTGCTCGAGTGACCTTCTTCTGGCGCTGGAGTCAGGACATTGTTCCTATGGGCGGGTGGTTTTGTGGGTGTACTTGCAGGACACCCAGAAGGTTTATGGAAAAGGGAGCAGAGGAGCATTTTTGCAGGAGAGAGAAACAGCAGCTTTGGTTTGCCTTTGTGGTTGGTAAATCACACTTCTGATATTGCAGTGAGGAAGTTTATTTGCCTTTCGTTATGACATTTGGAGAAGTAAACAGTAGGGTGACATAAAGGACATTTTCCCAAAGGAAGGGCTGGTAAGTTGTATGTCACCAGTTCTGTACTGGCTTATAAGGTTACTTGCTTTTAAGCATGGTTTTGCAGCAATAAGAGTGCTAAATCTGTCAAGTAATCACAAAGATTTGGACTCCTGTCCAGGTCTGTGCTGATGCCTGCCCTGTAAGGGTGTGAAAACATGTAGTAGATACTTGTTCAGCATTGTCAGCTATAGGAACTTCTAAATTTCTAAGATTTTAATGTCTCCTGCCAGTGTATCACAGAAAATTCCAAGTCACTTTGCATACTGTTGACACTTACAGAACCTGTGTACTCACAGCAGCCGTGCTCACGTGGGTATTGATGCCTGCAGGTCCAGTTTTGCTTTCATTAGGCTCGTGGATGAGTTTATTGGACTTGAGGTTTGCCTTCTAATCCTTTTCATTAAGTGTCCTCAGGATGCTGCTCTGGCAATCACACACACTCTCTTCTGCTGGAGCAAAATCAGGTGTGACCTTCAGATCCAGTACCTGTGATCAGGCTCACACGCATCTTCCTTCAGTCAGGGCACTGGTTCAGAGCAGAGAGCAGCACGCACACGAGCAGATACTGAGTGAAAAGATGAGGATTTGCCCCATAATAAAACGTATGTGCAGGCCTGAGGTATACACACCGAAGTGGGTAAGCTTGCAGAGAAAGCTGAAAGAGCACGTTTTCCCAAATACCTAAATTGCTTGTTGTGGTGTACAGACAGGTTCCAGGCATCTAGGACTGAAACACTGCCATCTTCTGTCATTTTTATTGCAGAATAAAGGATGTATTCTTTACAAATTTCAAAATAGCCATCTTCCTTTGGTTTTTCCCCTCTTGCTGATGCAGCTCCCCACTGGGGATTTTAAGCAAACTTTGTTCCCAGCTTGTTTGGGATGCTGTTAATGTGAGTTCTTGGCCCAGTGCACTGCAAACGTCTGGCTCCTTCAGAATATTTCTGTTCCCCACTGTGTCTCTTCCCCTTTGATATCTGATGAGTCAGCAGGTCTTTAATTGCTCTTCCCCTTAGCCTGGAGTGCTCTTGTTCGATATGTTAAATATTTGATTGCCCCAGCTTTCCAGATAGAGCAGGGCACACGTTGGGCTGAACAAACTCCCGATGCAAAACCTGTTGCCCCTCCAGACACCAAGCTTGGGAGCTCAGCCCGAGGCTGTGTCTGGAAAGTGTTGCCTGCAGTCTTTGAGGCTGTGGGGAGCCGTGCAGGCCAGGTGGCTTAGGCTGCTGGGGGGCAATTTTGGATGGCAGCAGCCATGCTCAGGAGGACTTGCTGCCAGAGGGTCTGCAGGTTGCCTGCGAGGCCCGAGCGTGGCCAGGAGGCAAGCAAGCGTGGCAGCGCGCTGTGCTCTCAGCTGCTGCCAGGACTCCTTTTTGCTCTTTTTTTAAAGAAGCAATGCAGACATACCCACTGGGGTACTCCTGTGCTTGGTGGGTTGTGGAGTGTGCCTTCAGGGACCCAGTAAGATGGGATATTATAGCCAATAAAATTATCTTCATGTAACTTTCCTGAATATTATGCATATATTTCATACTCCGTGAGCTGAAATAAGGGCACTTTTATAGTGCCTCTCAACTATTTAAAATGAATACATTGTATAGGGGCAATCTCTTGTGTCTTTCATAAGAAAGCCTGGCTTCCAGGTAAGGCTCTTATTGGCACTGCCACTGGGCAGCATTGGGTCTTCAGTGTGGCAGGTGGCTCCTTGAGACAAAAAATCCAGTTCAGCGTTCACAAATGTGCAATATCTGCCCACAGAAAGCTGAGACTTGCTGGTTGTAAATGCCTCCGCACTCTGGGGAGGTATCTCTCCACATGATGCTGTGTAGGAGCGTGCAGACTCTCACATCGTTGCAAAGTGTGAACATCCCAAGGATCGTCAGCAACGTAGGCTTGAGGCAGTAGCTGCAATGCAGTCTGTGGAGGAGAATGTCCCAAATGTACCTCTCTGCCTCTGGGCTTCTTTTTCCTCTGAAGACTCCCTGCCTCTGCGTTTCTTGTAGAGCACAGAGTCATAGTAAGAGTAGTATATAGTGCGCACTTAGTGCACCCATTCAGCCACTTCACTTGTGGGTGGCACTGGGGAGAAGAAAGAGCTTGATCAGGATAATGGGGAAAGGAAGAGTCCTACATCCTCACTTTGTTAATCTTATTAGCCGGGTCCTAATGCAAGAGAAGCTGCTGCAATGCACACGCTCAAGCAGTGGCATGAAAAAAATCGCAGAAGTTTCCCTCCCACTGAGCCAAAGAGAAGCAATCTCACTCCTGCCGAACAGATGAAATAAATGTAGCTGCTATTAGAGCAGAGCAGTGAATGCCAGAACTATCATTCTGTAGAACAGATCTCTTAAACGGACCTTTAGATTAAGAAAAATAGGTGCAGAATAAAATTCTGTCCTGAAGCAAACTTGGCAGTGCTGCGGCAGTGAGGTGGAGGAACCCTATGAATAGATAAGTGGCATTTTCCCACATTATTCAAAGTGCCCACTTGCTGAACAAGTGGAGCAGAAAGTTCTCGGTGGATGAGGAATGGGGAGAGAACAGTCCATCCGTGTGGAGCCTTGACTTCCACCAGGCCATTAATATCAGGTATGTTTACGACCTTGCAGTCGAGCAAGGGAGAATAACTCATCAGCAGTCAGGTTCAATCCAGCTAATGTTTCCAAGATTAAATGCATACTTGCAGACCAGATCCGATTGCCAATTTTATGGTGAGCTCTTTTTGTCATTATAATTTTCAGTGTTTGGGCCACTGCAGGTTTCGAGCTCCCTAGCATAAGTTATGGTGCTATATGCACAGAGAAAGCTGGCAAGAAATGTAGGAGAGCTTGAAAGCCTTCCTTTCCTCTGAACAATGCAGAAAATCCATGCTACAGTGCCTTGTGAAAGCCATCCTTCATTTCAGTATCTGGATTCAGCAGATGCCCTCAACGTGAGGCTGTCACCCTTGTGTCCCTTCAGCCACATACTGCTCTTCAGGAGATCAAAGCCTGTGGTCCTGCCTGGGCTATGTTACACAGCTGGTAGGGCAAGTGAAGAAGACCCTATGTGGTCTTCAAGGACCAGATTGGCCGTTGTTGCCCCATGGCTCTTTATTTTTTGAATTATGTCACTTACGGATTTGGCCGCTATCTTCATTAATGGAAACCGGTTGATCGTCCCTGTCCAGGGTAATTGAGCATGCAGGGAAACTTAGCGACTGCCAACTTTAAGCACAGGCTTTTGTGGCAGTAATACATACTGTGTTCTAGATTGGAAAATCAGGGAAA
>NW_010156318.1:138614-204255 GCF_000695765.1 Mesitornis unicolor
GAAACATCTCAGCTCTGAGGAGTGGATTTGTAATGGAGGTGGGCTCCAGTCACCTACTCAGTGCCCGTGTCAAGGAAGATTTCCATAGAGCCAGTTTACCTGTCTCCTGTTGATAAAAATAATTGGAATTATTGGACCCTCAAAGCTGTGGAGAAAGTAATGGATGACCAGCTGCACTTCAAATGAAAAAATAATCTGTGGAATAATTACTGCCAGTCAACCTGAGCCCAGTTGTGAACTATTAATGGGTTGCTTGATCAGTCTATACAGAGCTCTCAATCATCCTCCTAGAGAGCGGCACAAACCCAGCAAACAGCTCAGAATTTGTAGTCAGCCAAGTTATTGACAAGGGCAGAATGATATGTTCTAATATGGTATTTGCTATAAGCAGGTAACAGTTATTGGGTGCTAATGGAAAAGTTTTTCTTAATATTTATAAGTTTGGAGATGAGTCCTCTCCAAGCACCCACGGCCTCATGGAGGACAAGCAGTGGCAGCCTTGTGCTCTGCAGAGCTGTGCGCAGCACTGCTGTGAAACTCAGCAGTGTGTGACAGTCTCAGAGAAAAAAAAATGGAACAGAGGGCTTGCTATATTTAACACTAACCCATGTGCCTTAGAAAATGTTTGAACAGAATGTATAGAGCTTGGAAAGACTGACAAGAAGTGAGCTGCCACCCTGATCCAGCAAAGGACTGCACTTCAGGCGTGTGAACAGTCCCGTTTGCTTCAGAGAGACTTTGCATAAGTTTAACCGCTTTGCGAGATTGAAGTCTACTGAGTAGGAGTTCATAAATAAAAAGAGAAAGCTCTGCACCAGATTTCTTTTCCTGAGCCCTTGAACTTAAGGGAAGCTCAGCTTCAAAATGGGGAGCCAACCAGGGAACGAGCTCAGGCTGCTTTGATTAGAAATGCTGCGAAGTTTGATTGTGCCATGAGATATGGGCCACATGCTGCACTTGTTAATGGGAATGATTGTTTCTTTCATGTGTCTTGTCTATATACCTCCTCCTGATCCCAGCAGATCTGTGCATCTCAGTCTCCATCCTCCCACATTGCCTAGATGTAGGAACTCAACAGAGCCAAGTCTCAGGGAAAAGTCAGGTTCACCTCTGAAGGGGATTTCAGCTTTGTGAATGGGGTCTGCCTTCACTGTGTGTTACAGAAGAGGAGACAAATAAATCTGTGCATTGAAACAGGATCTGCAGGTAACCTAGCAGGTGTGAGGGAAAGCTCTTCACGATTTTGAGTGAAGGTCAAGTAGCAAATGGAGGAAGTGGACCAAACCCACCACATGTCCTCCATTGTTTCTGTCTGCCCTATAGAGCCAAGGAGAAAACATCCTCCACTTGGTGTGAAGGACTGTGACTCATTGGACTTCGTGGGCACAGATGGTTCTTTCTTTGGACAGTGCCAGAGTAGGACGTGGATCCATAATAAATGAACACTGAGCAAAGAGAGAGGCACAAGAAGGTATCCAAACCTATCTGTGTCCCCAGGATGGGTGTGGGGAGCTCTTTCTGTTATTGATCTATATTGATGTCCAATTGCAAGGAGAAGGCGAGTTCCTTGTGTCTTCTGAGTAGCCAAGAGAGAGAATTAGGATCCTTCAGAAAATAATTCAGGGCATCTAAGTTATGCTTCTGCACTGAATGGCACTTGGAGGAATGTCTCTAGCCACCTAATTTAAGCATATAAGTTAGGTCTTGAATTTAGTTAGTGTGAATATTCCCAATGCATCAACTTCAGAATCTTCTTTTTAAAACTAGGATATTCTAAGCTCAAAACTGACTCTCTTCACTGCAAGATTTGAGGGATTTGGATCTCTGTAGTCACCCTGTACAGCTTTGAAAGTAGATGATTTTTGACTCCCTGAGAAGCACGCTGGATGTTCCTCTCCTTCCTGCAGCCTGTGTAACCTCAAGTCACTTCTCTGTGCCTTTCTCGCAGATTGCCACTCTGAGATCTTTTGGAAGGGACACCTTTTGTATAATAAGGCCCATTATTACTATTAGGTTTGCAACTATTTTTTATCTATATATACAATAGCAAATCCAGGCTTATATTTCAATATTCACCAGTAAACTCCAGCCTCACTAGCCCATTTGGGTGAGCAATTAGTCCAGTACAGACAGGTTTGCTGTTCTGGACAATGTGGGCTAGAGCAGCAAAGTCTTCCAGTATCTGCAGGCAATGGCAGAAAGCCTGTTGAGCCGCATGTTTGAGATGACTGCTCTAGGTATTATTGCATTATAAATAGCAGCTAATAATAGTAGCATAACAGCAAGGTTCTCTGCTGATGTAAATTGGAAATTGTAATTCCGTAGAAGTTAATGGAGCTCAACTGATTTACACTAGTTGGCTGTCTGGCCCCTAGCAAATGATTCTAAATCTGATAAAATTAAATGAGATTCAAAGCTCCCTCGAATAAGAGAATATTAAACCCTATCTTTGCTGTCAGACTTTTGCACGGCTGTCAGGCTTTGTAGCTGGGGCTTTAAGAGGCCGTTTTAAGTTCTTGATTTTATTATTTGATATTTTTTCACTTCTCTTTTATTTTGTTTAGTTAGTTAAATCTTTACTTCCCAGAAATAAGAATCAGAAAAATCACCCATTTTGATGGATCATTAGGTGCCGTTTGTTAGTATTCACAAGTTGTTGGCAGAGATCTTAAAGGCATTGAGATTTGTGCCCTTTAATTTCAGTTCAAAATGCAAATAGACATTGAAAACATCTGTTCAGCGTCCGTATTGGAGAGGCCTGCAGCCTCAGTGTTTTTCCTTTGTTCTCAGTAAAGTACTGTAATTTTTATTTAACATGACTGCCTCCAGCCTGTAAATTAAAAACAAAGCAGGTCTTCAAACCTGGTGGAGGTAAAAACTGAGCATTGAATTAATTTAGAAGCTCTCTTTGCTGTTGCTTGGCCTGGATGTGTTGCAGGCTGTGGGCTGATGTGTAGCTTGGATCAAGAAGGTCCTAGGGAGGGTTACGCAGTGGTCAGAGGTGCTGACCTGGTTTAGGAGAGGTTCATCCGTTGAAGATTTCTTGCTTGTCTCAGGTCTATGGCATAAATGTACAAATTGTTGCTCCTTCTGTCGGTTCTGTCGCAAGGATCCAACCTGGCTTAAACACTTTTAATAGCAGGTTTCAGGAATCCAAAGAGCTTTGACAGAACTGGGTCGTGGGAAGGCTGGGTGTGCTGTGCCCTGCGTGGGGGTGGACCGAGGAATGGCTGAGCGTGGGTGTAAGGTGGCGACTTCACAATCGCTCGGCTTTGTGCAGAGCAGCACATCTGACTGCAGCGTCTCTTCGGAGGAATATATTTAGATTTCAGCTGGGTTTGAAACAGAAACCTCATCTAGCGATTGCCCCGTGAGTCGCTGTTGCACTCCTGCCTGTATGCCTGAACTGGAGCAGAGTCGCTTGAAATGTAAAAAGCTTCAGTGCAAAACTTTCCTGAGAATTGGGACGACTGGAATCAGCCACAGGCAGAATCTCTAAAAAAGTCCCAGGACTGCAACTACCCAGATGGGTGGGAAGCACCTCTTGCTTGAGGCTGTGCTGCTGTGAGTATTTTTGGGTACTTCCACAGATGTTGGTGTGAGATAAAGTACTGGAAGCTTGTTTGAGAACAAGTGTAAAGCTCAATTTGTTTTCTTTACTACATTGCTACATGCTACAGTCTCCACTAAAGCAGAAGGTAAATAAAATCATCAAGAAGATCTGTGCTGAATTTGATTAAAAGTGTAATATGTGTTTAAAAATTCACAGCAGAGGCCCACAGTTGCTCACTCAGATGTGCAGGGTGTGATCACACAGCCTAGGTTTCTTGTAGGAAACCAGCATTAAAAGTGACATCCATCCTTGTTTAAATTAGAAGGTCGTGGTGCAATTCTTTTTATCCAAGATTCATTTTGTGAATTCAGTCCATTGTACAAGCTGCCTCCCGTTGTGTCATTTCTGTTTGTTCCATTCATAAAGCTCAAATCTCAGGGTAGACTTGAAACAGTAGAACATAGCTTGATTAAGATATATTTTTCCTAATTCTGGTAGTGAGCTCCAAAAATCTACATTCTTTGAAAATACAGTGTTGGATTTCCCGAGGCATAGAAACATCCCTGGTGTATCTTGCCATACATCAGAAGTGGCATCCCTGTGCCGTGTGGCTGCTTCAGCGATGGAGCAGACTCCACACAGTCGCAGGATGGACCGTGCTTCTCGTAAGACCCTCCTAATGTTGTGGTTTGTTGGTGAGCAAAGTTCGTAATTGCTGCAAGTAAACTGAGAGTAAACAGCAATAAAATATGGATATAGAAAAGAAAATGTCATATGTAAATCTAATAGGAAATGAACCCTGCATGGGTCCCTGGAAATTATACAATAATGGGTTTTGTACGAGTAAGCAAAAACGCAGCGGAACTTTGTGCTAAGATTGTTGAATTATTTTGTGTGAATAAGGGTAACAAGATTTGGACAGCACTAGGAGCGAGACAGGGAAATTAATTTTCTTGGTGTGCTGCCTGTAACTTTCAAACAATTCTGGGAGACTCCTGATAAGGGCCGATGAGACTTGTTCTGGGAACAAAATGATGTTAACCAATCTGCGAGTAAACTCCGGCTCGGCACTCCACTTGTCATTATTCAATCTGTCCTGACGAATAACACAGATAAAAGGGTACTCTAGTCCCATGATGCAGAGAACTGATACACACTGTGAATCATAATCAAGCCAGGGACTCATTTTTTTCCTTTTTTTTTATTTTTTATTTTTCAGGTAGAGGAAGCAGTTACCAGCTTTTAAATGGCATCATAAATTATTTGTTCTCTTTTGGCAAAAATGCTTACTTGCATCTCATAACAGAAATCATCTGGGCTTTTGAGAAATTATTTAAGGCTCGTTTTAGCATGCGTTGTTATTTTGTTTTTAGCCAAGCTCTGGGCCAAGTGTAATTTACTTGATATTAATTAGTCCAGAGCTGTGAAATGGCCATACAGAGCCAAACTGCTTTTGTGCTGTATTAACCAGTTTTTAAAAAAGAATCTGTGAATCCCCAAATCTCTCTCTTATCCTGTACTTCAGATCAATGCAAGCCCAAAGTTTTGCTTTGCAAGATATTATTTCTTTAGTGCTAACTATACTAAATATATTCCAAAGTTAGACTTTGCCTGTACTTACTGCATGCATTTGAAGAAGTGTTTTTTTAGACTTGTTTATAATAAAGGTGTTACAAAGAATGCTCTTAGGACTTGTAATGCATCTCCAAAGACAGGAGAAACGCTTTTCCTCTTATCTCAGCTGCAGTACAAGGGCTCCTCTACCATCGCCCTGAAGGAAAAGAGGAAGAAGAGAAATCAAAGCACAGCCCCTAGAAACCTCAGTAAATTTTCTTAAATAAGTTTCTGAGTAAGTCTCCATGGAGCATCCGTTAATTGTGCAGTCTCCATGAGCAGGCAGCATTTGGCATCCTTAGGTGCTGGTGGTGTTCACCAAGCTGGCTTCAGTCATCGGCTCTTGCTGCTCCCATCCCTCACCATTGCCTTGGACCCTGTTGTGCAGCTCTCATCTCTTTGAGCTGACCGGACTGAAATAAGATACTCCATTAAGGCACGCATTAAGGAAGACATTGCCTTCTTTTTCCTGTGATAGAGAAATTGTATATTAATTTGTCTAGACCAAAGACATAAATATTTGATTTTCGTGGAGTCACTGTATTAACAAAAAGTATGCAGAGTTCACTTTTGTTTCATTAGTTGAAATAAGCTAGGGCAATTTTAGTTTATAAACAGTTTTTGATTCTATTGGCACAGCTTTAAGATATATTTAAAAATCTTGTTACTTGAGGTCTGTAAACAAAATATAGTTCTTTTATCTAATTTATGTCGTCAAGAGCAAAGTAATTTACATAAGAGGTTCGATAGACTATCGGGAACAGCTATACTTCCAGAGAGAAAAGCCTATTAGATCTTAATCCATCTGATAAGCATATTACTTCCACCAAAGCTAAACTGCTTTCGTATTCTGTATAAATAATTCCATTTAGTGTAATTGATTATTTTACAGCAGGAACCAAGATAGATATTGTTGGAGGAGAATCAGCCTATTAGTCATGTTTTGGAGGTTGTTCTGGAGAAGACGGATTTCGATAAGCTCCCGCTCATCTGAGCGGTTTGCAGAGCAGATCACCAGCCAAGCTGTCATTGTGCAGCTTCTGTTCACTCTCAAATATCGGCTGAGCTCTTGTAGTTCGGTACAAGATAATAGCAGTAGCTGCACGCAGAAGCCAACTTCAAAGTGATGCAGCGAGCGATCATCATGCCTTGGCCTGGATCTGTATTATACCTCTGGAAAGGCAGTGCCGAAAAGCTGCAGATGGCAAAGTTCATTTTGTTTCTGCAAAGACATGATTTATAGGTGCTGCAGATTCCAGAGTGTGTCAGAAATGTTTGGTCCCTGGTCTGTGGATAGGTGGTGGTGCTCCAGCAGCTGGCTGCTCACCTGTGGTAAGGTGGGATGCCTCAGCAGTGTTTTGTGAAGAGCTGTCCAGGGCAGGTATCAGCTGAAATACCCTTGCTGCAGCACAGAAAACCTTATTTTATGTAATTTTTTTACTGTAATGAAAAGGTTAGTGTGAAACTACATTGTCTATCTGTTTTATCTTGCTCATTCCTTCCTGTCTCTGCTTTTATTCCCCCCCCCGCCCATGTATTACTTTTTTTCCTAGCTGCATGATTACATGCTCGCCTTTTATTTATTGCATTCCCGCAGCAAATGGAATCGCACGCTTCTTGGTGAAATGTGTTACTGCCAAAGAGCACAAAGCCGTGTTTGTGTGAGAGGACTTCTAAGGGTTCTGTTTGAAAGAGCAGGCTGTGGTTAAACATAAATATAATCCACGTGTGGTGACATTTCAAGATTATGGAAACCCAGAATTGGTTTTCACGTTCAGTATTTAAGCTTCAGCCATGGGAACAAGTGTGGTCTTTATTGTGGTGGGCTGCCGCAGCAGGTTAATGCACCCTTAGCAGAAAAGAATTGGAAAGGGTGGTTCCTTGGGGGAATGTTAAACTTGTTTTTAATTGTAGCATAAATATGTCACTGCCTTTCTAATTTAAGTTACATATGCATGGGAGGTTGCAGAGTGCCAAAGGGACTGCCGTCATGATATATTGCCCCTCAAAACTGCCCTGAAATGTAGATGTAGCCCTGCCAAAGTTGCAAAAGCTCTTTACTAACTCTCTTTAAGCAGGCAAAGAATTAGAATTTGATGCATAGTGTTTCTTTATAAAAGTAGTATTTCTATGTGCATGAAATCCAAATGGCTTCCAGAGCAGAGTGAAAGGAAATGTAATAGTTCATGATGAGGTAAGGAAAGGAAAATAATACATGGCTGAAGGGTTTGAAATAGGAATGTTTCATTTTTTATGGTAGTGCTGGGGGTTGTGCTGCCCACAGGCTGAGCAGTGCAGGAGACTGAGGTTTATACTTCAGCGAGGTTTGGTTATTGGAAAGACGTTCAATGAGCTTCCCCTGCAACTGCGGCAGCAGCTCGGACCCATCTAATGAGCAAAAAGTGGTTCTGCAGAAACACTGCCCCGTGACATCCGGGAACAGTCGTTTGAGAAGGTGGGACAGCCCCTGGCTGGCATCAAACCGTTAGCAATGCCAAATAATAAAAGAGCAAATTGTTGTCATATTTTTATCCCATCTCCCCCTGTACACAGCATGCTGTGTGTTTTGTCACTTGAAGTCGTGGTGCACACTGAATTGTGGCGAGCTGGGCTTGGGTTATTTTCCACCAGAGCACCAAACTGTGGAGCTGCCTTTCCACAGCCCCTGGTTCATGCTCAAACCTGAACTGTAACACTGAATCTCATTGCTGAATTCATTCTACTTACCCCTCTGCTGTCTCTGAAATGTATTTCTTTCTTGCTTTGTGTATTTTGTAAATGGAACAAGTAAAACATCAGGTATGAAAAAGATGTACGAGTTCAGAACTTCAGCTAGTGAATGGAAGTGAAATTTGATTAATTTGTATCAGAAAAATGCTTGAATGGAGACACAGACAAGACTTTTTTGGAGAGACTTTTTTTTTTTTTCTTATTACAGCCAAAACATGAAAATTTGCCTTACAGAAATTGCTAAGGAAGAAGGTAAAATTAATCTGTGTGCAGGGTGTTGTATGTGGTCTGTCCGTTGTGAAGTCCCATTTAAGGCCAGCCTTGGGTTTACTTTTTCCTTAGATTTTGAACTGGGACTTTCAGGTTTCCCTCATCTACAGCTGAGCATGCAGATGCCATAGCTCCAGCTGCAGCTGTGTACGTTGTGTGCGTATTTGTCGTACAATCCTTAAAACAAACTGCGTGCAATGGTACAGGGAAACCTGATGTTTTGTAGGTCGGTGCAATACCTGACTGGTGGCGTCCCACAGAGTTGCAGGGACTTTTCCTTGACAGGATTTTGTGCTCCATCCTGCATGGAAGGGAAAATGTGATAAAGTGGCTCTGATAAGCAATCATTGCTTTATATGAGAACACGTGGGTGAATTTGATTGGGATGAATAGGGAATCAGAAATCAATTAATGACAGATTATTGTTTCTCCCCTAAATGGGTTTCGTATCTTGGCAGCCTTTAGAAAACATTCTGCCAGATTCAACGAGCTTACAATATTTAGAAACAGGCAAGAATACGGATCATTTAATTAGTCCTCATCTTTTAAATACCTGAAGTGGAAACGGGAGAAACAGGTAACACCTTTGCCATCTTGTTCCCATTTTCACTTTTTTTTATTTTCAATCTTAATAATCTTTTATTTCTCATTATTTGTTAAAATGTGTGATATAGGCTTGGATGTGGATCTTTCTCCTTTTATACACGTGGCCGCTATGTTTAAGTGCTCATTTCTCCCTGTGAATTACAAAAGGGTACATTATCAGACTCCAGAAATATATGCGACTATTATACAACCCTCATCATGTTGAGGAATTGTTGGTTAGTCCCATGAATTGCCTGATCTGACTATTGTAGTGAGGACAAAAGCAAGAAGCCTGAATTGCAGCCAGGAAGAGCTGCGCTCGGGTGCCGAACGCCTTCTGCAAACTTTGAGGCTTCCCACAATTCAGGGTAAATAGAAAATATTCTGTACAGCTGAAGATGAGATCTTTTATACCCAGAGAGATGAATGCACTTCATTGTAGAGGGAGCAATGACTCCAATGCTCTTAGAAAGAAAGAAAGTAAAAATGTTTACTTTTGAAAGTATGGGAACTTAGGAGTAGCATAAGTAGGAAAGGGGAGTTCACTAGAGGAGCTCAGCGAGGGCCGAGAACATGTAAATATTATACAGCAGCTCTATAAATGAGAGAAGTTAAACATGCCTTTGGAGATGGGTAACTTAAATACTCTAAACTGCTTTATGAAGACTATAAAAGTTTTTTCTTTCAGGAAGGAGAGGAAAGTTCTTTACAAAGTTGCTTAAAAGCAAGACCTGTGCTCTAATGTGCAATGCTGCACCCTTTGTGTGTCCTAAGAAATCTTTCTTATGACATGAGCCAAAATTTAACCTAGCAAAACCTAATTGTAAATAAGTAAGTTTATGACTGAAAAGAGTAAGGTCTCAAAATTTTGAACTGTAAAATACATTGAGCACTTAGGCAGAAACATAGATCCATTTTTATATGTACAGATTTCACAATATATAAAAAGCCAAAGCATTGGCTTGTGCTTACACATTAGGTGAATTTTGAAATGAGCCTCTTGGTCATCTGGACCCTCCGCAAGGCAATGGTGCCCCTGTGTCCCCTGTCCCAAACTGCCTGCCCTGTGCTGTGCTCTCAGGGTCCCTGTGTCCCTCCCCAGTGCATGCAGAGTCGCAGGAGTTGTGTTAAGAGCACCTAGACACATTCAGGACTGCCAAGTCATAAATTGTGCTTGCTTCTGAAATTTCTACCAGGAGCAAAACTGGATCCTCAATCTAAATATAGTTGAGAGTTTGGTGTTGCAATCATTTCTGTGGGTTTTGTGATGCTGTGTAGGTTATCACTGCTGCTGTAGGTGCCAAGTGCTGAAGGAAAACATAACTATTACCATTGCTCATCTAGACCAACTGTAAATATGGAAACATTTATGTAGTGTACAGCATAACAGCAAGTAAATTCTAAAGTGAAACGGGTTTAGTTAGTTGTGAAAAGAAAGGAGAAATGGGTGTATTTACAAATAGTGTCCTTCTTTACTTGCCAGAGGTAGGAGGTGGATGGATGAGTCTGTTCCCAGCCTTGGTGAGCTATGGTGAACTGATGACAGGGGGAAGGGGATTCTTTCTTTTGATGCCCTGCTGCTGGTCGAGACCACCTGAAATGTAGTCTCCAGACCTGGATGTGCCTCAGCAAAGCATTCAGATGTATTTTCAAGAATATATATGCTAGCAAAGCCCACAAAAGAGGCCATGCAGCTGAATACAGTTTGTCCACCACAAATGCAAGGTAATTCATGTTATCTTAACCCTGTTTAACTGTAGAATAGTCTTTACAGTTACACAACTTTTCCCACAAGTTACAAATAGGAAGAGGCATGATAAAATGGCTTGGTTCACTCCCCAGTGTGTTTGGCTGTGCTGAATTATCCGTGTGCCAAACCTTTATTGCACAGATTTAGACATGGGTTTATCTGCCTGCAAACACGCAGCACTTGAGCATCCATTCTGATTTTCTCTCAAAAATTTTAGAATGCAACCTTCGAAAGGGGACAGTCAGAACTATCAATTACTTGATAAAGATAATAGCCTTTTTGGGACAGGGATAATTATGAAAGTAATTACTAATGGGGTTTTGGCAGATTAAGTGGACTCTGCAGATGACGTGAGATATGGTTCTTCCCTGTGTCAGTATGGGTAGTGAAATATTTGAATGTGTTTTGCAATGATATCTCTCAGGCTCTACTTTTTATTTTCAGAGTAGCCATTCACCTCAAGCAGTCCATGAATAAGAAAGAAAGAAAAAAAATTACTATCTCATTTAAAAGACTGGACTATATTCTTGCAGTGTCCTCAGGGTTTTGATAGCACCTTTAAGGCCCAACTGCTCTTACTTAATAAATTCTGGATGTAAAACTTCACTTACTTACATCATATTAAAAAAACTTTGGAACATTAACTTTAAGGAGAGCCACTTCTACAAGCTCATTTTTCACTAACTTTCCTTGCTGTAGAAACATACATTACATAAGTGTGTAATGAAAGCTTTTGCCCTGTGGCAACGGGATATTACTTTTACTACTCTAACTTCAGAAGTGAGGCTATAATGCGGGGAAAAATGAATATCAATGTCACAGAAGAGCCAAAATAATATTGAAGTGCTTTTTTAGCACTACCTTTCTGAGACACGCTTTGATAGAAGGAAGGCAGCACCTCAGCAGCGCACGTGAGGTTGTGCCCCATTGATCTCGAGTGCGGTTGCTTTTCAACTGTGAGCACATAGAATAAGGCTGCCTGTTGGTGGGGTGACACTGCCCAAAATGGGGTGTGCTGGAGTGCTCGGCTCTATTAGGGATGTAAAGAATATTCTGCTAAAGGCCATTGGGGAAAGAAGAGTAATGATTTTTTTATGTGCTCAGAAGGAGCATGGATGCAAACAAAAACTGTGTGAAATGGCATTATTGTATTAGCAGCAGTGCATGTAATATTTGAGTTCAGCTTTCCTATTAAGTGTGTTCATGTGACCTTTTTTGCCTTCTGTTCCTCACAAACGTATTTGAATGAGGATAGCAGTGACCCCCACCAAGAGCATGGAGAAATCCTGCACCTCTTGCATCATTCACGGCTGAGCTGGGCTGTCTGGGCCCCCTTTGCATTGCTGCGCCCTTCTTTTCTCTGTGTTTTGTAATAAATACCCTTTGGCCAGAGTGGACCGCAGCAGCGGTGACATGGGTGTGAGCTGTGTTCAGTCGGCCATGAGCAGCTCCAGGGTGACAATGTGGGGACACATTGCCCCAGGCCAAGATCTGGCTGTGCTGGCACAGCCGTGTCCACTGATGGCATAAATCCCTCTGCGCTGCCAGAGCAGGGCCAAGAGGATGCAGCACCTGGTGAGACCTGACCCAAGTTCTTAACGATGCTTCCCTTCATTATATATTGCATTTCTTCTTGACTTATGCCCCATGGTATATATTATATTGATCTATTGACCTCTCTGACGCTATAGTGATTTGTCTTCTCTTGCTTTCCCAACCACTTGCAAAGCAAGTCATTATTAGCTCCTTGTCTCCCTCTTTTTTCTTTTCATGTTGCTGTCCCTCCTTTTTTCTCTTACTCTTGTCTCAGTCAATAACTCTCTCTCTTCTCTGCAGCCTGACTTGACAAATACAACATGATAGAACAACCCTTTTGCAATACATAGTGATGTAATTCATTTCTTCTGTTGCACAACTAACTTGAATAAGCTACTTTTTATACAAAATTGATTTTTCTCTTTATGGTGACTGATGTTAGAGTCTCATCTTTTCCCAGTTTTAACATTTACATGTACATCAGGGAGTATTTAATAAAAAAAGGTTTTTCCTCATTTCCAATGAATATTTTAAGAGATGCAGTATCCATATTTCCTCTTGAGAGATTTGCATAAAATCTCACTGAAGCTGCCATATACTTTCATCAAATTTTAGAGAGCACTTCATTGCCCAAGAAAATACATGTGGTGCATTACACAGTAGTTCTAGGATATTGCCACCTGAAAATGCAGCCCGTAACACATAAACCGTATCTCCAGTCAACCCTAGCCAGCCACATCCTTGTCTGTAAGCTAATCTGTCCAGAAAATATTCAGCCAAGTTCCCACTGAGATCAACAACAAAGTTCTAGACTACCTCAAATCACTTCCAATTAGCGGCATAATGAATTTAATTAAAATCTATTAATCTCACATGGGGAATTTAGTCATGATTTTAAGAAATCATGTGGGAATCACACTGCCAGAATTTCTCAAAATATGTCTCAGACAGTTTTGGAATGTAATAAAAAGTAATTAGAAGTATAAACAGAAAGTGCAGTGTTGTTAACACTGCTGAGAGAGACCATTGGCGTAAGGAATTAAGAATACTACACATCTGATGTGAAATTTCCTTTGCCAAGTTCCAGGTATCCGAAGCGAGATTTGTTTCTGCACATCCCACAGCAGGCATCTGACTTGGGCAGGATGAATCACTCTCCAGTGACTGCTTTCTGTTTTCGTTGGCTGTGGAGTTAACCTGAGCCCCTCGCTGAGCCTGTGCACCTAATGCTGAGGTGACTCATGCTTCATGGAGGTGATCTGGTTCTGATCTGGAAAGGGCAAGAACACAGGGGACAAAATGTAACTTTCAGACTAAGGGCAAAATGCCATCCAAGTTATTTGGGCTGTGATAATCTTATTTCTTACCCAAGGAAAGAGAACAGTGTAAGAAAGCGAGCATTGAACAGCCTGACCTGATGCCGATTTATAAGCTGAAATTTCAAGGTTGTCATTAAAATGCCTGTGTCCTCTCTGCTCTGTGCATCTGCTTTGATTTATGGTGCTAAGGTTTTTGTTTCAGATGGTCCTAAATTTTTGGATCGTTATCTTCACTAAATGTTTGCAAACTTCAGTGCTTGGTTTTGCCTCATTACAGACATGCAAAAAAGTCAAATCCTAATCCAGGCTGCTTTGAGTTTTTGCAGTGGTTTTGCCTGTGACTTGACTTTGATCACACAAATTCTGTGATTTCGAAGATAAAGAGATGCAGATTTACGAGGTGCAAGTCGCTGCTAGCATTTGATGGGCTCTGTTGAAATTCGCAGAGGTGGCTACTATTGGCCATTTATGCTGCTGGGAATATCCTTTGCAAGCTTCCTTGGATATTAATTCCAGACTAAATAGTTCACATCTGATACTGGGAAAAACTACAGCTTGTGACAAACCAGTCCCTTCCCTGTAAACCATCAATGTGCAGCACTGAGAAATGAGATATGGTATTGCTGGTTGTAATTTGAGAGCTCAAGAGAAGCAAACAGCAGTTATATGAATATTACGATCCAGGAACTCTGTTATCTACTAGGTGCATCCATATCGATAAGTGGTTATTATTCTGTTCTAGCTGGCTGACATTTATGGTTTTCAGGATTTAGACTGGGGTTTTCAGTTCAGTTAAATCAGATGTCTGCAAATAAGCATCTGTTATGTTTAAGTTTCCCAGAGCCTTTCTTTCAAACCTGTTATTTTCTCTGAATCAAATGCTTAGTTCAGCAGAGCCTGAAAATGAAAACAAACTCCAAATGGTCTCCACAGGATATTTTGGGGAAAAAAATCTTTGAAAAGATAAGATCAAACTATGACTAAGATAAAATGCGTGTACCAGTATTTATTATTTATCCAGAGCTTTCTAAAAAATCATTAATGGAAGAAAGTGCTTATAGTCTGCTAAATTAAACTGCAGAGGTCTTGAATTTTAGTTCTTCAGTAGTCAGGAGGATAAATGGTGTGAGGAAAGACCACGCTTATTGTGCTTTCCCATCTCCAGATTTCTTGCATATTGGGCTGGGGTTCCCATCTGCCACAGGGGGAGGATGACTTGAATGAAGGTGTCCATGGGGCTGCATCTGCCTCGCCTCCCTGGCCCTCAGTGCTGAGGGGACCACCTCTGCTCACTGGAGCATCCTGTCCTGGTATATTCAAGGAAGGTCTTGAAAAAAGAGCAGTGTCACTGGCACAGGATTTCTGGGGTGCCACATACCAAATATACAGTGGAGACTTCAATAATTATCACCACAGATTTGAGCTGTGTCTCTCCCCTGACCTTGTTGAGTTAAAAATTTTATTTTAGTGACATTTTTACCTCTGCATTAGATGGAATCTGAACTGATGGCTGATGAGAGCAATCCCAGCAGCAGGTTCATTGAGTTGTTGAACAATGACAACTGTTAAACAGTCACTGGTTTAGATAATTTTTAATAAAATGCATTTAAAATTTAATTACTTTTCTTTTGAAATTTATTTGAATTTATTTTTTAAGTATTTTAGAGGTGGACGGGGGTTGTTTGTATGAGAAGCTGGTCAGGAAAGAAGCAACATGATATCACCGTGCAAATAATCGATAGTAGTTACCGTATTAGCAGAGTCTATTGAATTGTCTTCAAGGGCCTTCTCTAATTGTCTCTGCAAACTGAATTAGCAAGATGGTTTCGCTAACTTTTTTATTAGTGGCAACTGCCTAGCCAATTATATATATATTCATTAGCTCTGGTATGATTTCATTAACCGATGTACATTAAGTGCCTATTAAGCAACTTGTGCTATGTTCCTAGACAAGCAATGAGGCATCTTCTGGTGAGCGTACTTACTAGCTCACTGGTCTGGACAAACTGGTTTTTATTTGTATTTTCAATTTGTCATTACTCATGAACTGTACCAGCCGAGGGATGAATGTGAAAAGGTAATTAAGCTGGTTTGGCTTAATTATTTTTTCTTTCAACTGTCTCTCAGAACCACAAACCTGGCCAGCCAGGCAAATGAGCAGTAATGAATGAAGCCACATGATTAAAACATCTGTCACCGTCCTACCGGGTCGATTGAAAGCTTGGATTGGCTGCGTGTGCCGAGTGCACCGATTGCTATGGAAAACCAAATAAGCCAGAGTTAATGTTCTCCTAATCCTTCGCCTGTTGAGTTGACAGTGATGGGTAGCAAACATGCACCAATGAGCAGTAATGAAGTCACTTTTAGATTGGTTCAGCACAGGTTTTTCAGGCTAATTAGGTAGACAAAAATGTTAATTTAATCAAAGGAACGTGTATTCTTTAAAGAAGGTATGTAAGATAACTGAAGTAGAGAATTAGCTCAGTGAAGAGGTAGACTACAGCTCCTGACTAAATTGTCCACATTATAAAAAGAATGGTATATTTATATACAATTTTTTTCTTTTTTTTTCTTTTTTTTTTAAAAAGTAAGGTATAAGTCCATGCTTTTGTCTCTGGCAGTCAGTGGATTTACATCAGGAATCAAAACCATCTCTCTGTCGTCGTCTATATTAGCTGGTGGGGTTTAGGACTCAGAGAGAGAAAACAGAGAGGGCACGAGATGTTCATTCTGCATTCCAGATGGCATAAACCACATTACCACGTTATTGCTCAAATGAGCTCATTAGCTTCTTACTTCATGGGACTTTATTTAGCAGTGGTGTAGCATGGCTGTGTTTTTCTGGTTTTGCCTGGTCTTCCTTGGGACATGACTAATGTGCAAGTCACAAATGGAACAATTTTGTTTGTACCATAGCCCTGCTGAAGATGCGTTGAGTGTTCTTTGGGGGCAGATCAGGAAAAAGCAAGAAGTAAAGATTTTCAACTGTTTAGAAGTAAAATACAATGCGGAGTGTCTTACCCTATCTGATTGTATCTTATCTAAACCAAATAAAAATTAAAGATTACTCTCTAAGATCCCTTGGCTACTGCAGCACAGAAAATAATTAAAGCACTATAATAGAGTTTTGTAATAATTTTAACCTTCCTCCACCCCACACACAATTTAGATTTTGGATTTATACAAGAAATGTGAATGACAGCTTATGTCAGGAGATTTAGACCTTTTTGGTGCATTCTGAGCATGGCCCTTATCCTGAAACCCACTGTCTACCTTAAGCTCTCTCCGTCCCACCATGCAGAGCAGCTGATGCTGATTGATGCAGTATTTCCCAGAACATAATAGTGTCTGTAATTGTGCAAAGACACGTGGTGACCCGTGAGAGAAATGTCTGGGAACTACAGACATGGATGCAGTCTCGGTGTTTCACGTAGCCAGTTCTGAGGGATTGGACAGAGCAAATACTATTTATATCTTCAAAACATAAATATTTTAAATAATTATATCTAACTAACCCTGCAGTGCTTTAGATGAAAGAAGAATTATCACCTATCGCTATGATAGGGTATATTTGTGGTATTTCTTTTAAAGGCTTGGGTTTTTTTGTCTTATGGTGAGACCTCACCTGGAGTACTGCATCCAGCTTTGGAGTCCCCAGCACAAAAAGGACATGGAAGTGTTGAAGCATATGCAGAGGAGGCCACGGAGATGATCAAAGGTCTGGAGCACCTCTCCTATGAAGACAGGCTGAGAGAGTTGGGGTTGTTCAGCCTGGAGAAGAGAAAGCTCCAGGAGGACCTTATAGCGACCTTCCAATACCTGAAAGGTGCCTATAAGAAAGCTGGGAAAGAGCTGTTCACTGGGGCATGTAGTGATAGGATGAGGGGTAATGGTTTTAAACTGGAAAAGGGTAGATTTAGGTTGGATATTAGGAAAAAGGTCTTCACCATGAGGGTGGTAGACCACTGGCACAGGTTGCCCAGAGCAGTAGTGGAGGCCCCATCCCTGGAGATATTGAAGGTCAGGCTTGATGGGGCTCTGAGCAACCTGATCTGGTACCAATGTCTCTGCTCACTGCAGGATTGGACTGGATGAGCTTTAAAGGTCCCTCCAACCCAACGCGTTCTGTGATTCTGTGATTCCTTCTGGGAGGACAGAGAGTGTTCAGTGGGTGCTATGGGTCAATGATGTATTTCTGCATAGGATGTCTGGTAGGTTGTTTGGGAAGGTGGCTGGAGAGAAGGAATATCAGCATGTGCTGGCATACATGGATTAGTTTGCTTTATAACATAATTTTCAGTGTAATGGTTAATGGGACTATTTTAATTCCTTTAATGTTTGTTGTGTTGTGAAGTAAAGTTAACAATTATCCTTTTTATTGTTTGTTTGTTTGTTTAGTCCATGGTTTCTGGGATGGGTCTTGTAGGGCAGCAGATGGTAGAAAGGAGATTGAGGTAGAAATTAAGGTTTCTTGTTATAACTAACAGTTTTTATGGTTTGTAATAGAGGTTTCATTTCTGTGGTTAAACAGTGTAAACAGTTTTCATTAGCATCTAAATTTAACATAATTTTCAGGAACACGCAAGTTCTGGTAACTGAAGACAATGATTGATATTGATCTAACAATGAAGGAAGAAACAATTAAAATGCTGAAAGTTAAATTTGGGAGAGAGGGATGAAGATAAAGCTTTTTAATTTGGGGTAAATGAATCAGCAGCATGCGTGATTTTCTTTGGAAATGTAAAATTTTTTTTTAAATGCTTATGAATAAATTATCATGCAGCTGTACCATGAGGTATTAACAGAGCCCATGTAATTGGGACACATGGGCAAAACAATCCTGGAGAGACGTCTGAAGGAATCCAAACTGAGTTCTTGCTTCATTTAGTCAGATATTTAGATGTTTTGAACCAGTCATGGTATGTGGTCCTTTTACTTTAGCCTGATTAAGCACAGCCATTTTGTGAGGGCCTGTTTTTCAGACAGTGGGGTATTAATCTGTCCTAAAAAATACAGATCATCTGGATTTTTTTGTGTTTGCAGCCTCCACATTTGAAGTGCCAAATTCTAGTCATCTTTGAAAGTCTTTTCAGACTAATAAGAAACCTGTCATTCTGAGAAAGGAAATGTTAGCTAATTGCTTGAGTTTTAGCTACAGGTACCTTAATAATTTTGTAAATTTGGCTGTAGTTCCTGATGCTATGCAGGTTGATCTATAGATGCCATTTATTGCATATGGGAGCTGAATCTGTGGTATTGGGACAAGCCCCAGTGCCTCACTTAGGGGAAATGAATGGAAATTTTCCCTTAGGAACTGCACAGAGAGGTCTTCTACTGGAGGGAAGATGTCTACTGCGTGGCTTTTGGGCTCTGACAGAGAGGATTTGTTTTCCTTTCTTTTTTTAGGGACTTGGAGACATTGAAAAGGTTTTCAGAAGACAGGTGTCATTTAGCACCTGCTTTCCAAGGTGCTGTTGTGGAGCAGAGAGGGTGCTCAGTGGCCATGCATAGCTTGGAAATTTTTCCCTTCTATTATGCTGGTATTAGAGATTGGCAAGAGCTGATCCTGATGGGAGTCTTGTGTGAAATTCACTGCGAGCTGCTGTCACTTTTTGGCTGCTTTAAGGGTGCTAACCATATGCTACACAGCTCAGCACAGCCCTGTTGCGGCCTCTCCTTGGCTTGGCTTTTCTGCTTGGCATTGCAGGTGCCATAATTCATTGCTGTACTGGGGAGGAGGAAGTGGGGAGGAAAGTATGTTGGCATAAAGGGAGCCCTAGGATCAATGGCATCAGGAAGTCGGCAAGTGCAAGGGATAAAACGTGAGCTTGATGAGTGATGCTCATCCCAGCTCTCCAGATCAGGACTCCTCCAGCCCCTGGAGCTCAGGGCAGTGGCTCTGTGTACTCACAGCATAGCGATGCCCTGCAAGGGAAGGAGTGACTAGCAAGGATTAGAATCCATTCTGCATCGTATCTCCAGCCTGAGCATCTTCATCCTGCTGCTGTGACTCTGCTCCACTCCTCTATAAATTTCTGCAATGTTGGCCAGGGAGGGGAAGGGCCGCGTAGTGTTTGTGATTTCCGTTGCATCACTGAATAAGCAGATAGTTCATTTTTGTGTGGTTTTGTGAGTGTTAACAGAGCAACTGAGCTTTAGAAACAAAGAAATCTGCTGTTACTGTTATATATGTTTTATTTAAATATGGTCCTAGCAAAACTGCCTTTTCTAATACTCCTTTTATCTTTCACTTGTTTACCTTCTGTCTCTTCCATCCTCGTTGCCCATCAGGCAACCACTGCGATGCAGATGTGCATTCAGAGCCCATAGTGCTACCTCTTCCTATTTCCCAGTAACACAGAGGAGACCAAACCCAGGATGGTTTTCTTTCTTGGATTGACAAGCACCAGAACGAGGAGCTCTGCAAGTTCCTCTGGTAGAAGTTGGGTGGGCTTCTACACAAACACATCCAAAACCCAGTTTCATATTTTAGAAGTTTAGAACTTTAACAAGTTTGCAAAATTTGCAAAGCTTCCCTCTTGGGATGGACTAAAGAATATTAGAAGCAAATTGGTACTTACAGTATCTATGCTTTGTTGATGGCACAATAAAATTCTCTGTTCATGGGGTGACTGTTAGATGAGGAGCTCCTGGAGTGGGATTCCCTCCTCACCTTCCCAGCCTACATCAGGAGAAGCTTTATAGTGCCAGTTGGATATAACAATTTAAGAGTTTCCGATTACTCTTTGTTCATCTGATATAAGTGCCCAGGAGGGGCTCCATTAGTTTCAGGAGGAGATATTGAGAAGAAATATATTCAAGTGACACTGGGCACTTTTAAAAACGTTTATTGCTATGGCTTTGTCTTTGGTTTTAGCTCTGACCGGTTCTTTTTTTCTTACATTTAATGTGGGGATTACATTAAATTTAATTTTTTTTTACTTTTTAAAATTTTTTACATTTAAAAACAAAGAACCCTAAAATTCACAAGACATCTAAAAATCATGAGTGTCATTCTGAGATAATCAGGTCAAATATATGCTGTTCTTTCCATCTAAACAAATGGATTATATTTTAAAAAATGATGGCAGGAAACATCTTTGACCAGATACAGTAATAATAGTGTGTGCTTTATTGCAAGCAAGAAATGTTATCACTCCAGTTACCTATGTAGGAGATCTGAAAAAATCATAATAGGAAACAATTTAAGCATAACTGTGAAGTTATCATTTCAAAACTTGATGTAATCAGTTACCAACAATATGTGGTACGGCTTAATTAATGGTTGAAGTGCACAAAATCTCTAGGGGGTCTGTCTGCACTAGTGTTTAGGGACACACTATAACTCAAGGTAATTGAATAGCAATTAACTTGAATTAATGAACATGCATTCTTGGGAAGACACACAACAGTTAATGGATCAGCCTGGAATGAACTCCAGTTAAGCACAAACCCCTTTCTTTTGCTGAACCAGCATCTACTGAATGTCTGCATTAGAATATTTCAGGCCGTTAATTAACTAGAATTAATAGCTATTCATCTGTACTCCCATTCCAACCAAAAGATGCTCTGTAGATAATCCTAGGACAGCTGTTGATGTTTCATGGCTAAGGCAATTAAAGATATTACCTCTATTAACCATGGCACAAGCTTTTGTTAGCTACAGGCCTTTAAAACAACGTGAGCAATAAATAGGAGTTTGAAGTCTATGAGGTGGAATTCATGTTACATTAGTGAACTAATTGAGCTAGTGTGGAGGCTGACTTTCATCAAAATTTCACACAATAGGACAGAGAAAAGCCCATTTCAGCAATGCCATGGACACACTGCTATGGTGTCAGCCCCTCGCAGAGGCGAACACTTGAACACCCGTGGCCGTTAACTTGTGAGCTGGGGTCTGCATTTGCCAGCTGAAAGAGAACCTGATCGACAAACCTTTTCTGTTTGTTCAGAAAATAAAAGGCAGTTTTATGCCAAAATTCCTTGAGTGATTGTAGGGACAGATAAGATGTTTCTTGGAACTTGAAGAACACAGATATTTGAACACAGTCCCAAATATAGCTAGGAGCCAAAACATGGAGAGCTTACAGATTTAAGTGACTCCTTTTGAAAGATTTATAGTGAGCTTAACAAGACACTCAATGTACAAAGTCAATAGCCAGAGGAAAATTTAGAAAGCAAATGTATAAGTAAGTTGTTTGAATTATTGAAAAGTTAAGTAAACAAAATTGTATTTTTAATGATTTAGGAATCTCTGCCTTACTCTAACAAACAATAAATTCTTTAGGAAAGAAAAGCAAAACAACAAAAACAAAACCAAACAAAACCAAATAACAAACCAACAGCATAAGATTCGGTAGAAAAAAGAATAATTAAAACTTAGTTGCTATGCAGGCAAAGCAATTACTTTCAACAATATATCAAAGCTCAGTTCAGTTCATTCAGTGTAAATGAGAAACTGCTGCAAGATTCCTCTAAAAGTTTTGTGCACCCACAGACCTGACTTCTTTGTTAACTACGGCTGCATTTATTCTTCACAGCCCTTTTTAAAGTGAAATGTAGTTTCACTGGAAATGATGGCGTGTAATGAAATGATGACAAGAGACCTGCGGGAAATGAAATAGCTGAAGGCTCATATGGGTAAATTTCTACACCACGATGCAGTTTTGTGTAGGGAGCCACAGGGTCAGCTATTTAGAGCTCAGTGAAGCGTTGCACTAATGGAGTTTTAGTGCTGCCACCACCAGCTCCTCCACCTCAAGTATCTGTGTGTGGTGCTGGGCAGTGCTGTGCAGATGCACCCATGTTGGATTTGGAGGAGTGAGCACCCTCAGCAAGTGCCTCCCTCCCTCCAGTGCCCTTTGCCCAGGCCCTTGTGTCCTTTAAAATGGTCCTTGAGAGCACAAGAGCGCTGTGTGACCATGGGGCAGGTGTGTCTGTGGTCCATGAGAGGACCAGCTTGGGCACGCACCGTTCACTAGAACTTCTGTGGCCCATAAAGAGCTTTGGACTCTGATGGTCTTCAGCCATGAGGTATGGTGACAAAAATAGAAAAATACATTAGCAGATGATCCTCTTTCACGTCACAGTAAACAAGGCAGTTCATAGGTTGCAAAGAGTTTTGTTGAAGGTGAGTTGGTTCCTCTTCAGTACACCATGGGTGCTTTGAAATGTTCAAAATGTGTGAAGGTGAAGGCTCTGAGCTAAATTCTGCGAATGCAATTAATGTGTTTTGTTTCAGTTACCTGCACGTCATTCAGGGGGCTGTCTTGAAAGAGATGAATTAATGACTATTAAGAATTTTATACCCTGCTATTTTCTGTGTTTACTGATGTTACTTTGCATGGCTTCTCCAGAAATACTTAGTCTGATCTTTAACAAGCAAAGCTATTATTATCTTAACTTACACAAGATTTTCTTCCCCCATGATAGGGATTGAGAAGGGGAAAAAACCCCAAACCTTTAGCAGAACTTTAACAAAGTCATTGCACAGTGTCATAGTAGATGTGTAAGTGATATACTTACCTACAAGTGATATACGTACTTATACTCACTTACTTACGTATTGAAGAAGCAGTGCAGAGCTGCCAGGGGATAGAAAGAGATGGCCAAGCTGAGACCAAACAAAAATACTGAGGTCAGAGAAATGCTGAATGAGGAATGGGTCTGAGTCAGAGAGGGGCCTTTTTTTGGCTTTCTGTAGCTTTACTGTCGATTTCAATATTTCTGTTGAAATATTGGCCCTAGAAACATCAGTACGCTTTGAAAATATAGGTTGATAATAAGTTTGCAGCTGAATCCCAATTTTCTTTCTGTTTATTTTTTTGAGTAGCAGAAGTACTCCCTGTGTCTGTATAATTAGTGTGTTAATGTTTGATTTCCTTCAGTCGAGCCTGCCTTTTGAGAAATTCCTGTAGTCCTTTCATCATTTCACAGGAATTAAAATTCTGCCCAAAATAACTCCAACTATCCTTAAGTTACATAGAAAGGATTTTCAGCTCCCAAACAGATCTTTTCAAGCTTAGTCTTAAATAAGGTTTTAAAGTTACAAAGACATCCACTGCCACTTCTTAAGAACTGTGGATTTTTTTCTTTTTTATTTTGGAAAGAATACTGTTGACTACTAGCAAATAATTAGTTTTTCATTTAATAGAAATATCCTGTTCTTTGGCAATGTCTTGTGTTTGAACAAATCTTAGGACTTCTGATGAAGTCTTGCAGTGTTTTGATCTGCAGAATTTGCTGCTTGCATTTTCTAACAATGCTGAAATAAATATTATGATGAAATCTTCAGGCGTTTGAGGAATAAATATGGTTTTCTAAGGAACATCTACAGCCTACAGAAGCTTGGTACACTAGTTAAAGTAAGAATTTTTTGTTGGAGATTTAATAATTTAGAAATTGTTTGATTAAGCAGCAAACATCCCGTAGAAGTGTCTTCTTCTGAGCTCATCCCATTCTGCATGTTAGGAATTTTAGAGGGTTTTTTAGGATTTCCTACGTGCAATAGGCAGTGTATTGCACTGGTTGCAAAGACTGCTAAAGTCTTTAAGGCTCCACCAATAATGGGAAGAAAAAACCTCATTTTTTAAAATAAACTTCAAGTGAGACAATACCCGTGCTATGTAGCCATAGCTATAATCTCTACATTTCTTACAGTATCAACAAAGACAGACTTGAAATAACGAGCTAGAATAATAAACTATAGCAATTTTGTTAATATCTCTTTCAATAACAAGATCACTGACCACACTTAGCATACTTACTCTCATTAAATAGTCTCATTCAAGAAAGATACTTATAGCTGCGGTACTTTATCCAAGTATATAAGGGCTTCACAAGGTGTCCGACAGCTGGCATTGAATAACACATTGAAAAGCATATCCACAAGTGATCCATCTCAATTCCTTGTTTATTACCTTTGCAACTTTCTAGCAGTTTTGTCAATAAGATACTGCTTCTAGCAGTGTGACTTTATTCTTACATTAATATCCCAAATTTATCATAAGGTTCTAAATTTCCTCCGGTCACCACAATGTCCTGTTGAGCCATTTAAGCTCCTTGCAACTTCATTCTTTATCTGTAGCCTGGGAAAAATATTTTTTGCCCTATATCCCTGAGTGTTTAGAGATTAAATTCACTGAAGTTGTCAAGTAGGTCAGCAATGAAAGCCAAAACAAGAGAGAGAAATCTTGCTGAGGATGTAGGTGGATGGGAGGGGAGGAGGGAGCAGGGGTGCCGAGCTCCTTCGCCGCTGTCACTGCCATGGCCCAGGCACAGCCGATGCCACGAAGCCTCAGTGCAGGGGGAACGAAATCTCATGGCTTCACACTCTGGATGCTCAGCCAAAGGGAAGTACAAATGTTTGCCTTGGCATTTTTTTTGCTCTATGCTTTGTGTTCTTTTAAGGGATAAAAATTCCTTCTTGAGCATTTTTGGTCCCTAACCAAGTGCAACATTAGCCATTATGTGTCATTACCCCCCGGTGGTTCTTCTTTCGCAAAGAAAAGTCTTATCCAGGCAGTAATGAGCACAGGCTGCCAAAATGACCAAAAAGCTGTAAGAAAAGTCTTGGTTGCCCTCAGAGCCTGTCTGGACCATGATGGAGAGCTGAGTCACCGATGAGACCCTGATCCTTCCTGCAAAAGGCCATGTGGAGGAGCGTACCAGTGCACATGCAACTAGCAGCGCTCACTGATTAAAATAATTTCACTGAGCTCATTACTTTAACGTATTCTAATGCAGCCTGATGCTGTCTGCCATGTCCCCACATGCTGTGCTGTGCACACAAGCGTGCTGAGCTCCGGTCAGGGCTGCCCTGGGGGACGAGGCAGCTGCTGCCGGCAGAGCTGCATCCTCCTCCGCACCGGGTTTGTTTATTTGCTTTGAAAAGTTCCTAGGGAGCATAACCAGCAGCTTCTGCCAAACCTTGCAGACACTCACTGGAGAATATAGCGTGTTTAAATTGATGGCATCATGCACTCTGCTACCCTTTGCTCATTCTGCTGGTCTGGAGGGAGTGGGCATCGCTTCTTACTGATGCTGGTGTCGCTGTGAAACTGCACCCGGGAGCAGCTCGCGTCTGCAATGCACACGGCCTGGCAGAAGGTTCAGACGTGGTTCGCAAGAAAGGAAATCCAGAGCTGAAGCACTTAGTACTTATTTTAGAAGATATTTAGGTGGTGGTGGTGTTGGTAAGAAAGCTGAGATGAGGTTACGCACAACAGATAAATAGATAAATAAATAAATAAGTGTGCAGATTGTGAGTCACTTAATTTGTTCCTGCTGGCGTCATGTTTTAAAAGGAGCAAAAGAAGGAAGAAATGCTAATATCCCCAAATAAGGCGTATTTCTGTAATGAAGTGACGCACAGAGCTATGTTCTCTAAGGCGTGATAGGAGCAATCATTTCCCTGTGACTTTAGGATGCTCTGTTTAAAAAAATATTTTTCAAAAAAGACTCTGTGTCTTGCTCTGCTGTAATTTGCCAATGCCAATATCTTTGCATGTTGGCTACTTCACATAACTACCTGATGTTCATGTACATAAGATTGTACTCCTGACTTCCAAGAGAATCTCTTGACATCTGGCAAAAGTCCCCTATGACTCAGTAAGCACCCACTCAATAAATAATTTGAAATTAAAAACACCCCATGCATGGGTTCTGGATAGGAAAAAAATTGCTATTTTGCCTTTATTTTCTTCCACAAGTAAACAGTAGAAAAAATATCTCAATGTTTTCCAGTTACTTTACAGCTCAAGAGGAATAACCTGCCATGATGATAATTTTGGAAATTATGTCAGGAAGCACTGTCTCGCGGGATGCTTCTGGACTCGGGTTGCTGACTAGCAAGCTTCTAGCTCCCTCACTGTGGACTGATCATTATTTTTATTCTAGTGAATGCTTTTGGATGTGCACTAAATAGTGAAGACAGGGAGCATTAAGCATAATGCATCTTCTGGCAAGGAGGCAGAGGAGTGCAAGCCACAGGGAGAGGAGAGAGTATCTAATGCCTGAATTGTTGGCATTTGAAAGTTGCTAAAATTAACCTGTTGTTTCTTAGAAGCAAGATATATATAGTTTCTTAGCTGCAGTGCTGTGACACAACAAGATGCTGGAGAGAAACCTTGGGAGCTCTTCCGTTAACGCAGCTTTCTTGTGTGACTGTAGGTGGATGCCTGACTTTGTGCCTCAGTTTCCCCTAATGGGGTGTTCAGGTGTGCGTGGGCCATGCACTGATGTGAGAGCATGTGTTAGGTGTGTTAGATGGCTGTAAGTTAGTTCTGATGCTAAATACTTTGGGGAGGCGTAAACGATGATAAGTAATTAAACTTATCCTGCTTATCCTCTGGTCCCCCATAGCTGCTCCTGGGCAGTCACAGCCCATCACATAGCGCTAGGGCAAGCCGTGGGGGCTTGGGTGCTTTTGGCTGTTCCTCCGTCACCCCCCAGTGAGGTACAGTGGGTGCTTGCTGGGGTTCCTCCTATCTGCCAAGACCGCCTGTGGCCCCTGCCCACGCTGCCACTGCAGGGGCCCTCCACTGCCCCCCTCTCTGTGCTGGGACCAGATCCCAGGAGGGTGTAGGCTGGTGGAGCCGTCTGAAAGCAGCAGATGCGCTCCATGGATCTTATCTCATTCTTTGCCCACCATTTGCGGTGGCGAGGGACCCTAAACATAGCCATATATTTTCCTCTATGAATAATTATTTGCTGGCAATTGTTCAAAAAGCAACCGAAGCAATATACTTATTTTAGCCGCTCTGGGAGCAGCGCTTTCAGTTCTCTCATTTCTTTGCTGTCCCCAGAGCCTCTCTTGCTAACAACAATGTCATATACACACTGTAGATAAGTCTGGAAGACACTTTAAATTATTTTTCAGTATATTCTGATAGTGGAAGAGCTAAATCATATATTTTTGTGACAAATACAGCTATAAAAATTCTGCGGTGGTTCCTTAGCCATGAGGGCAGCTTCTTAACAAGGGGACTGTGGATTCCTCTTAACTCAATGAATTTGATTTTAAAGCAAATTTCTTTTTACCTACCCATGAAAATAAATTGAATGTGCCCAATCTCCTATCTCTTATTGAAAGTATGAGTCTTGATTAAAAAAAAGGAAAAAAGAAATCATTAAAATAATCCCTGAAGCAATGCTACATTGGTATAGTTGGAATCACATTTTTAAAGTATATTTTATTTCATGATATCTGTTTATTGTTGTGCCTGGCAACCCATTTATTTTCTGTTTGAATCCTGTTGCACAGTACTGAGGTCTAGGTTTATTCCAGTTATCTACAGGCATGCAGAAAAGATGCCCAAGTCACCTTGAGAAGCTCCACAGCAGCTGGGAAGAAGCACTTGCAGGGAGTGATTTGGGTGCTAGGTGGGCTCTGTTGCCATTTTCTCTCCTACAACTGCAGAGATGGGATGATTATTTTCCAAGATGCAGACTCATCAGTTAAGTGCCTAATATTAGCTGTATCCAGGCTCAAAAGTGATTAATTGAGGTGCATTGAAAATATTCCTCCCCATCCACCCTGTTTTCTCCTGGCTTTTGGAAACAGAGCAGATAATAGTAGAGGAGAGTAAATGAAGCAACTGAAAATACGGGTTTGCATCGTGATTATCCTACCTTTGGAGGCTGATGTTGCCATAGCAGCGAGTGCATAATGCAGGTGTGGTTGGTTTTGAGAAGGTCAGCGCAACAGGTTCCTCCTCCGAGTGTTCCCGTAGCCTGAAGATCCCTCTGCTGAGGTGGGATCATCAAATGTGCCTTAGAGATGCGACTTGCGAGAGTGGCCACAGCCCTGCTGGGTCTCCGTCCACCTGTGCTCCTATTTTTGGTATCTTCAGTGTTGTAGATCTTGAACAGGGATTTGAAACCGGAGCGTGTTTGCGTGAGCCTCATTTCTTTGAAGAGACCTGGTATTGCGCTCTAATTAGTGCCCCTGAGTTATTTTACATGTTCACGTCAGATGAAAAATGACCCAATAATTGGCCCCAATTTTAAGGGCTCACCTTCAGAAACGTGACGTGAGACCTGGTGCTTTCCTTTTCGCACAGTCAGGCCTTAATCTGCCAGCTTCGTTGCTGGTCAGAGGGGAACTGCTAAATACTGGGTTAGTCAGAAAAATCTTACTTCAGAGTGTAAGAACAGAACACAAAAGGGATCCACTAAGGTAGAGAAAGGGAAAAAGTGTTCTCCTTCTCTCTGGAAACATCTTGCAATAATATAAAGATGAGGGAGTTCAATTTAGCCTTGGTTAAACTTGGAGGAGTGATGCCACAGAGGACGTTGTGTCCAAGATCTTTATGGTTTAAGAGAAAAAAGAAGTGTTTATTCTGTCCTTCATTGGGTGATTGACAGACGTTCTTCATTCAGGGGTATTAGGCCATAATTTATAAAACCTGTTCCTGCAACCCCTTGAACTGTACAGTGAATTTATGTGCTGATTTTGTTATTAAACGGCTGCATTAGAAGAGTACTTGTTCCTAGGAGTAAAAGAATCTTTTTTACCACTTCTGAGTGAGCACAAATTTCTGCAGGATGGGACTTTTCCCTTCTAGTTAGCATAATTATGGTAATGTGCTAGACTGGAAAAAGATGGAGAATTCAAGGGGCACATTTGGAATACGTGTTGATGAGGAGATGTGAAACCTCACTATTTGTGTTGGAGCAAAAAAGCGGAAAGCCTCTCAAGAGAACATGGCTCATTTTACAGTGCTTCAGTGCCAAAGTGCTCCGTAACAGGGAGCTGGGAGGCGTGAAAGGCAAATTTTGATCTCTTCCCCGCTGTACCGATGGAAAGGGAAATGATTACCCTAGGGAGGAATTCTGCATATGATGGTTGTGTTGTAGTAACAATGTTGGGATTCATTCTCATTTCCCCTAAAGGTCTGCTAATCTTTTTCCCTGCAAAAATGTACTCTCAAATGGAGTGGCTTATTTCAGAGAATTCCCGGTTTTTTGGTGCCGCGCATGATCATACCTTGAGTAAATTCACTAGCAGTTTGCTTTGAAAAGAAATACCTCCTGCCCAACGTAGTTCCAGCAATATGCAGTAAATCCTGAGCCGAGCTTCCTTCAAGCTCTGGCTGAACGATTTGTTTAGAAATTATTCCAGCACATTTAGAAGTTATTCCAGCACTAGTTTGGAGCTGTTTCAAGGGATGGGATTTAGTTGCTTTGGTCAGTTGTAACTTATTAGAAATGGTAATTGGCGAACCACGTTTGATCCCGTTCTTCCTGCTTCTTAGGATCTTTCTCCTAACTCCCACTGAAGTCAATGCAAATTTTATTTTGCTTTCAGTGACAACTGCATAGGGCTCTTTGAGTAATCATAATAAAAGATACAGGCTCCAGTAAGCACTCAGTTGGTGTGGAAGGACCTGATAGAAGGGAAAGGCGCTGTAGGAACATGCATGTGGAAGACATCCCTAATGCTGTCATGGGATGTGAGTCTGATGGGAATGGTTGAGGTTTTCTGCATCGCAGCTCACTGCCATGACTGTGAGGTGTCCTCGTGGTTTTTGTGCTCTCCTCATTGTATTCCCTCTTCTCATTACGTACCCCTCTTTCTGCGGTCATGCAGAGGAACTCGCAAAATCAGGAGTTCTCAAAGGAGAAGAAGGGCTCTGAGCTTTGCACGGGCTTGCTTTGGGCTGAATTTTACATTAATCATAACGGTCTGCAGGCAATTTCCTCCATTTGTACAGAATTCCTTGGTAAGTTAGCAGCTATCTGACTTTCCCGTAGCTTCATCAATGACTTCGCACCTGTGGAAGGCAGTAAAAGTGTCTACAACTTTAACAGCATCTTCTGGAGGTCATTTTCCAGTGGGTGACTCCCTCAGCTGGTCTTTGCTCATTCAGCTCCATGTTCCCTGTGACTGATTACTGCAGTGCCAGAGATTATATAGAGGTGTCTTCCCACAGCCTGTCACGAGCTCCTGGAGGGAGCCTTCTGTGAGTTAGCTGCCTGCTAGTCTTGCAATTTATAATGTTGCTGTAGTGCTCTGATTTGCTGCAAAGATTTTAGCTGTGCTTCATCTGTGTCTCCCGCCTTCCCTGGAGAGGGCATGTATGCTGGCTTGCAGTGATGCAAGGTGCTTGGGGTCACCTTCCTTCCCCCAGTGATGTCTCAGCACAGCTATCCTGCACTGTGCCCATCACCTTTAAATGAAAACACTACCAGTAAGGCATCTGACAGGGACATCTGAGGCCAACGAGCAGGCAGAAGTAGAGGGAGAAGGATGCCAGTTGTGGACATGAAACCTCATGATTCAGTTCAAAGCACAAGCATGTATCCGTGCATACAGGGATATGGTCATCTATGCTGTGTAACACCATGTTGGCTTGTTTTTCTCTACTGTCCACTCAAACCTGTGTCCACAGGTGAGGTCTTGAAGCAAGGTCTTGTGTCAGAGGTAGAAGCTGTCACATGTTGTCTCCTCATCTTGGAGTCCATGTTGCTCTGGACTGTGCTATGCAACCAGCTTTAACTTCATAGGACTGGTGCTGCTGATGGGTGTTTAGGCTCTCCTGACTTGCATAGGAAAATATTGCTGCTGATCCACAGCTGGATGCTGAGATCTTTAGTGAGATGACGAATTAACTGATGAAAATGAGGAGAAGGAGGGAAGGCAGATCCCATTAGAGCAAGTAGGTGTTCGAGGCTGTGAAGAACTGACAGCGATGTGCATCTGTACAGACCTTCCTTAAATTTGTGGAATCTGGAAACATTTAATGTCAAGTCAGAGGTAGAAGAGCACAGAAATCTTCCCAGTAGTGGGAGAAAAAAACAGGTCACTTGCATTTGCTATTTTTTTTCCTAACTTTGGATGTATTGAGCTGTGTAATAACTTGCAGATATCTGGAAGCAATGCAGAGCACAGCAATCAATAATACAAGGGACGATTATCAGGTGTTTCAGCCATCTGACATGAGCAGTCTCCAAAGATAATTTGTTCCCACAGGACATTGCCAAACATAACTTCAGTTTATTCCTAGTAAAAAAGTAAATGCTTACCTGCCGTGCAGAGACAAACCCTGCCAGCAGTTTTTCTCCTGAAAACTGAGACGGGGTAGAGGTGCAGGAAAAAGCACGGAGACCTCAATAAACAGCAAATTTGCCTTCAGTGTTCAGAAATGCCAGGAGAACGGGAGAAGCGCAGAGGAACGTGAGGCTGAATTTATTATTTGTAAAGAGCAAAGCATCCTGGCACAAGGGGCTGCAGTGAATATGTGTTATCACCACCTTGGTTCTTGACCAGGTTAAACTGTGGCGGAAGCCCAGCCTGATCTGATAAAGCTGCCTGTGGATGGCAGACACCACTGAAAATTGCCCTTGTTCCTATGTGTGAGCAGTATGGGTTGGTGCAGCTAATACCACTTCCAGTTATTTACCACAGCTATTACTTGTCCCTGCTTAGGTTGGTTGTTTTCTCATCTTCTGTTAAGTGAATCTCCCTGCTGCCAGTCATATAACTTAAAAAATAATAATAATAACCCACAACTGTTAAAAAGGCAACCAAAACCAGCTAGGCTTTACCCACACGTTGCCAGCCAAAAAGCAAAGACGAGCCTTGGTGATCAGAGAGGGGAAAAGCCTGTCATTGCTGCTAACACTAACATCATCGCTTGCAATTGGTTGTAAAACTGAGTTGCTTCTCAAGCTACTAAAAAAAAATCCTTTCTCATTCAGCCTCACCAAAATGACCTTTATGTTATTCAGGATTTTACCATTGCTGTCTTCTTTCATCACAGAGCAGCCAGAAATAGCACATAAATTTTTATGCCTGCCCATTACAAGGCACTGCGTAAAAAGAGAGGAAGCGTAGATGATAAAATTGATGGGAAAGTTTTCACCATGCTTTACCAAAAAGCCAAATAATTCAAAGCAGGCGGTGATGGAAAGTTCCCAGCTCTGCGCCTCCTGTTTGGAGCTTGCCCCCCGGAAGCTCCCACAGAGCTGGCTTGTGCCTGCACAGTAAAGTCCTTCACTGTCCAGTGAGGAGTCTACTCATGAAAAGGGGAGAAGAGATTGCCGGATGTCAGTGTATTAAATAATCAATGCTGCTTTTTGTCCTCATTCACAAGCAATAGAGTGACAGATAAGGATATACACCAATCACAGGCAAAATATTTAATAAAACCTTGTGGTGTCTCACACGGGCAAGCTTTCTGCTACATTTTATAGGTCACAGTCCATGAAATTTCATAGGAACTTTCATATATATATTGTCTCTAGCAGAGTATGACATTTATTTGTTATTAAACCATATAATTTAGGGAGGATGAAGATGCTTTATCCGAAACAACATGCGAGGTAGTCTTTCATACAATGATTTCTCTCTAATGTGACTGTATTTTGGGTTCTTTACATAATTCTGCAAGCTGCTTGGTTTTTTCCAATGGGAAATAAAAAATGAATAGGACTTAATCATGATCCTACTATAAGAGGCCAGGACACTTGTTAACTTTAAACTCAGGTTACAACCATTGCTTGTTTTTTGACCTGCTGACACAGGCTGTCGCTACAAAAAGCTGTGATCTGTAATGCTGAGAAACACGAGGAGCAGGGAGTTCATCCACTGGTCCATGTTCCTGGTAAAGAATTGCCCCACTTCAGCTCCAAAGCGAGCCCTGCAGTGGTCAGGAGTGCGTATCCACAGAGGTGGTCATTCTCGCAGCGATATGTGCTGCATCCCAACTCCCACCACCTGCAACTTTTCAGAATGAAACCAGAGAAGAGCCTGCAATGTGAAAGCCCTCAGGGCTTGTAACCTTCCTGAAATATTTATTTGGGGAAAAAAAAATTGTAGGTTGTTGGGTTTTTTTAGCAGCACAAAACATGTGAGAGTCTGCAGATAGCTGTAGTAATTCCTGCTCACTGAAATCGCAAAGCATACCACTATCAAAATTTAATCTGGGCTTTTGTGCATAATCATATTTCACTCATTTTCCTTCATCCTTTTGCTTGAGATAAATGAACTCATTCTGTGCCACCACCAAGCCAGAATTCACAAGCCGATGTTTTACACCCAGGATAAGGCGTGTAGCAACTGGCACTTTATGACTCATCTCTCATTCCCCTCTCCCTTCAAATCAATAGTATTTTTGGCATACATCTCTATTTAAAGTTTGCTTACAGCTTTTATTTCAAAATGAGATGGCATCGGTCATTTTATCACCCAGCACTCCTGAGCCTGCCTTGTTTGTACCACACCGTACTCTGGCAAAAATGATCTTTACTGGGCATGGTCCATCCTGGGAATGATGCTTTTTGGATCAGGAGAGCCTCTGGCAAGTGACCAGCGTCACTGCTGAGCCCTGCTGTGCCTTTGATTTTCATCCCTCCAAGTTGGCGCCTTTTGGCAATAGTTCATGCAGACATGTTTGGGTTGGCCACTCACCTCTAGTGACAGCGATTCCTTTTGCAGTGCTGGAGGTGCACATGCAATGGGAGGGAGAGGAAGTAGACAGATGTGGTTTGGTTTTTACAGCTGGATTAGAAAGCATGCAAGATGTATGTCCAAATAGATATGGTTTTCCCGGGTTTTCGCAGTCTTATCTTGATATTTTTAGGGCTTCTACCCTCCAAAATCCTTGAAGCTGTAAGTTCAAAAGGGCTCAGGTGGCTCTTTTGATTCGGACTTTAGTGTTTAAGGGCATTCCTAGCAGCACTTGAGAAGGAGGCAGCCCAGTCCCTGTCAGCGAGTCCCTAAATTACATGATGAGATGCCATGGAGTCAGTGTGGCACATCCGTATTTATAAATCAGTAATTCCTCCAAATTACTACTCCTGCCATTCTGTGGCCTGCATGACCCTGCATGATCCTGTTGCTGGAAGCACGGATGTGTTTGTCCCTCATTGCAATGTCCTCCCCATGCTGAGCTCCAGCTGTTGCAGATTTTGGGATTGTTATACCATGCCTTATCTTGGAGGCCTTGAGGCATCATACAGCATCATCCTCCTGCTTCTCCAGGTTGAAAGTTCCCTTAAGGAGTATGTCTGAGGGCTGCCGTGCTTATTCTTGACTACCCAACTCTTGGTCATTTCCCAGTCTTAATTTATATGTGTGGAGACATAACTTTTGCTAGCGTCAGTCTCAAATCTTAGTGATGTCAGTCAAATTTGTGCTAAAAGCTAATCCTCTGACAATCTTTTCTCAGGGAAAAAAAACAAATGTAATTCAATCCTTGCAAACTTTGACAATCACCCTGAATCTTAGTAATAATACTTTGCATTTGATGTGGTTTTGAGTATCCTTTTCCCTTTGCATTTCCCTCCCCACACTGTGTTTCTTATATACAAACACCTTTCTAAGCAATTATAGCCTAAATGAACCTAAATACCTCATCTTAGTAAAAGTCATGACTTTCAGAAGTTAAAGGTGAAACATAGTTTGGTCCTATTCTGCTCTATGCCAGTGTATCCGTATACCTGTCTTACTGCATAAAAACCATAAGAAAAACTCGTATAAAATTTTGACATGTGTTTTGTTTGCTATTATGGTTTGTCAGATGTTTCATTACATCTTGGACACACATAGCTAAACAATTTCTAAAGAAAATGGTCTATTTGCAGTCATGGGGAGGAGGCCTGCAGCCAACACTTCACACCATTTGTCAAGAAGAATTTTGCCGTTGAAGTGCAGGCAGCAGTGAGGGCTGGGGGTGATTGGTGCAGGGCTGGGGAGAGGGTGAGGACTGGTGGCTGCAACTATGAAACCCAAATGAGGAGAGGAGAGAAACGCATGTTACACCAGTCACTTCATTGCCTGGCCACTGGGAGCTTGCAGTGGTTATTTGAAAGGCAGGAAAATGACTCAGGAGACCCAAACATTTGGATCTGGAGGTTCAGATTGCTGGGATGTGCTTGAGCTGGACAAGGAGCAGAGCGAGGGCCCCAACCCTGAGCTAGCCATTGCAGGAGAGAAACATCGGGAGTTACCCAAGGCAGGAGAGCAGCGTGTTGGAAAGATGTTGCTTTTCCCAGAGCAAATATTTCCATAAATGTGTATTTCAATAAAGCTGTGTAGTGCCTTAACAATATTGAAAGCACGCGAAAGACTGTGAGACTTGAAACTGAACAGCAGGTTTCCACATCCTTTTGTTGTAAGGGCTGATAGTCCTAAAGAAACTCCACCAAAGAGCCTGTATTTTGCAGAGATTTCCTCAAATAACAGGGGTCAAATTCCCTACCATATTTTATTGCAATAGTCCTACATAGCCAAACCTGATTTTGTTGGTTTGGTGGAATTAACCACATAGTCTTTATAGGGATTTGCTATGAATGAGAAGGTATATTAATATACAGGTACACAGTGAATATTACAGGGAGTAGTTTGCTGTTAACACAGAGCATCATTGCATCTCTTTGAATAAAGATAACTAGCTGAAAAGAACATCTTTCATCTGTGTAAATGGTTTATTGGGGAACATTGCAGATTGTTCTGAATATAATTCTTTTTCGCAGAAACGGAGCTAAAAGGATAACACAAGTAATTACATTCTTTAGTGCCTCCCAGTGCTTCACATGTTCACCTCCATGAATTTAGTAATTGTGACTAATGGGTTTGTTTCTTTTTTATCTGTTTTAGGATGGAATGGGGAACCTGAGAATCACGGAAAAGGGTCTAAAACTCGAAGGAGATTCAGAATTCTTGAAACCTCTCTACGCCAAAGAAATCCGGTCAAGACCAGTAAGTTGTTGGGAAAGGAATAAGCACGTTTCTGTAGCTGTAGCTATAACAAACCAAGAGCAGAGTGGCGTGGTTATTGGATGAATTACTTTGGCTACTCTATACAAATGTAATTTGGGGAGTGAGACAGTGAGTATTCTTTGAGCACCTCGTCCAGATATTAAATCCTCTGAGCAGTTGCAAGGTTGATACACATCAGTTTAGATTATAGATAAAATGTTTCCAGGACCTCTGAGGTTTCACCTTGTCTTTTTGTCTCCTTTTGGATTAAATCATAAACAGCCCTCGACCGAGAGACCTGTATTTTCAAGGTGGAGGGATGGCAGGCAGTTACGAGATCCAGCTTTCACTTAATTGGTTACTCTTTTTCTGCAGAGAGGCAGAAGGACCTGATCTGTTGTTAGCTGGCACACAAAACCCGTAGGACACGCTCAGTCCCATTTCATGTTGTGTTTTAAAATTATGTGCAGTTAAAATTCAGTGCTGCTAGGAGAGACTGGTTGACAAAAGTGGCAAGGATGTTAACAACTGAAAATGAGAAAGAACCGAAGTGTGACTGAAATAGCATTTTCATAGTAGCATTTCGCTGACTGTGGTGACTTTTGCTCTTTCTGATGCGATCCTGTTTGTCCTGAGCAGCTTTAAAATAACTGCAACAATTATAGAGCGTTTCCAGGATCCTTCTCAGAAGATGTCATCTATCTTGTTTCCTGATCCAAAGTGTTAATTTGAGTGAGATACCAACCTTCCATTTTGATAACAATGGCAGATAGCTAATTAAATAAAGTTAACATCTCTTTATCTCAGCATTTCAGTGGTCTTGTAGAAATTGGAACTTGTAGCATAATCAACACAACTTCCAATACAATATCCAATTTAATTATTGAAGGTTGTAACCTCTGTAAGATGGCTAGGGATTGATTTGAACAAGCATAATCATTTAGGAAGAAAAGTTAATGAGAAAACGTTCATATCTGTAAATGTTTTCATTCCTGAATTAAAATGGAACCGTAGAACCTTACATGTCATACGCTTTGTAAGGTAAAATGTGTGGAAAAGGTGCAGCACTTGGTTTGATGAATAGACTGAGAAATTGCTACTTACATTTCTTTTGCTCTAGTTATATTTCTGGGAATAAAATTTGATTACTCAGAGAACTGAGAACCAGTTCTTACTAGTGGGGAGTTTACTGTTTACTTGTTATCATATTGATCTACATTTTAATATAGTAGGGGGGACAAAAGGTGTCCCTTTCTTGAGGTTATGAAACTACTTTCCACATCATTGACAGTTTAATGAATGCAAGGAACAAGAAATGTAAGGCAAGGCCTGTGTGTGTGTGTTCCTTGCTTTATCCCTCCTCCAGGAATAGTTGTGCTGTTGGTCACAGAAGGGTCTGGTTTTGAGCCAGAAGGTCTGATCTACAGCCGAGTGAGCTGGAGCATCCCTGCTGCCTTCAGTGGACGAGTCCTGGGGACTGTATTAACTACAGAGTTGTATAAACCACGTGTGTAGCTTCTCCAACTTCTCAGTGGAGTTAAACTGGAAGAGTCTGTGCTGGCTTCCAGGTTGCTCACGATAATGCTGGAATTACTGCTGGGCAACAGGGGCAATCCTATCGATTTCAATCAACTTCTGCTTTCTTGTGCTATGTGTGAATTCGGCATCTTGTAAGCAAATGGAACAGGTGCAGTCAATCAAAGGATAGTTATGGAATATTTTAAAATATTATTAACTAATCAGCGCTATATTTTTTTTAAAGACCAGTAGTATGACTCAGTATTCTCTTGAAGGGAACCATATTAGCAATTCCTGAACTTGATGAATGTTGCTAAAATAAAGTGCCAAAATCAGCTCTCAGTAGTACTGATGAACATCTACACTAATTCCACAGTAATCTTCTCTGGGTTTTCAGAAGTGTGTAATGCGGCTTTAAATATGCAAAGTGTAACAGAAACAGTATGACAAATAATAATAAAGTAAAGAACATTCCAGAAATAAGCTGACATATGTCATGGTTTAGCGATTTAAGGCTGGTCCATATTTTTCATATGTTAAATTAAGCAACCCAAGAGTTGTGTACAGTAATAGATAATGATTTTATATAAAGCTTGAAAGATTTCCAGACACTGGTTACTTATAGAAGACTTTTGTTTAAAAAAAAATAATTTCACTAATGTTCCGTGTAGTAGATGAAGGGATGGTGGTGCTGTGCGAAAATAGCAGGGGAAGAATCGCTTTTTACATGAGTGGCTACAGTTGCGTGACCTCCGTGGAGTGGGTTTTCCACTTTAAAAAAGTGGATTTCTTTCTCAAATTAATTTGGCAGAAAGGGAAGACCAAGGTTTGGAGAGGAGGAAAAGCCCTCAAATGTCTTTGCAAGAAACTGGCCGTGTGGGAACCTCTGAGCTTTTGTGTCTTGATTAGCTGCAGTACGTGCTGCCCCCTCCATCACCTTCTGGACAGGGTAGTTGCGTTTAGCTGTGCTCCTTTGAGAAAGTAACTCATTGCAACCAAAATTACAGTAGAGAAAAACAGAGTCTGTTGTACTGTGGCATGCAATTGATGACCCCCCAACAAGGGCATCTTTCTCAGAGTCCCTTCAAAAATGTTAGCGGAAGGATTGGACCAAAGTGGTTTGGTCCCGTGCCATCAAAATCACTGCCATGAACTGGCTTCTCAAAGCTGCTTCCAGCCAGTTTCTTTCTGCACCACCACTGCCTCCTGTCTCGGGAATGACACCTTCCAGGGTCGCTTTCGTCTTCACTCACTCATTCAATAGTGATCCCCCAAATCCCTCTCTCTTCATGTAATGAGGGTCTCTGTTCCTGTGGTTTCCCCATCCTAATCCTGGCTCAGCAATACTCAGTTTGTAGTGCCTCCTGGATCAGGAACCTATTTCTAAGCATCAGAGCTTGCAAATAAACCTAACCTTGTAACTGCATGAGCCTAAAGTTTATCTGGAGATTGAATGATAGTAACTGATGGTAGCAGTGTTTGCACCCTTGTGGTCTTGTTTTAAAGACATGAGATGGATGCATTCCCTTTTCCAGGAGTGATCAGAGCATCTTAAACTCCCAGATGAACATATTGTGCACTAAACTGTATTTTCCATGCCACTTGCATGGAACATGAGCATCTTGCTGCCTTTAATTAAGAAGTTAACTGGACCATGAAGTATTGCCTGTGTAAATAAAAGTGATTTGTACGTAGGCAAGAAGGTGCATTAGAAATCCTCGCATTTCTTTACTTGCACATAAATTATGGAGATTATTAAAAATTGGAAGGGTCATCTATAAACCCATCTGTAGCTCAGCTGCACTGTCACTCGCAAAATGTAGCTGTCTTTCTAACTGTTGTAATTTATTGTGGACTACCGTGTGAACCATCTGCTTGCTTATAAATCAGACAAACTTTGACTGAAAGTTGCACACAGCAGCACAAGTTGTTAATTTTACGTGCTGGAAAGCAATTGCAACAGTTTTGTGGTCTTCAGGCTTCATAGCTTTAATTTGAATAGAAATTTAAAGCTGGAAATTTTCCTGCCTTTGTTGAGAAGAGCTGCTCACAAGCAGATTGCTTCAAACTTGGAGTGAGCACAGATTTTGCTTTCTTAGTGCGGTCGGGGCGTTGCGAAGCTTGCTACATCCAGGTCTGTAAGTAACTTCAAAGGGGCAAGACAGAGAACAGGCTATGTGCATTTTCCATTCCCGTAACAACAGAAATAAAATCCTGTGCTGTGATTACACAGGAAAATCGGAGGAATTACTTCTCTCAGGAGCTGTTGACAAGCAGTGAGATGACAATCTCAGCTTTAGGAAGCAGAGGAAGACATCGCCATGACAGGATCAGGATGTTTTTGCCCTTTCAATGTTCACTTCAAGTGCATAGGTAGAAAAAATAAACCTCCCTTTGCAAATGTTTACACCTGGGCTTAAATTTTCTTACCCTGAATCATTTTAAAGACAAGAGTACGGCTTTGCCTGGCAAAGATTTTTTGCAGTACAAAGCTCTTGACTGGGGTCCTGCTGGTTCAGCTCTTGCAGACTCTTCTACTGATGGGGTCTGGAAACACAGACCTAAACATGGGCACCGACCCTCCTTGTCTGTCCTCTGCTACCACAGGGAGCTCCAAGCTACTTACAGGTATAAGTGATAGCAAAATTCACTGAACAGATTTTGAGGAGATTGTAAATGTCTCTTCAAAGAGATCTCTTGGTGTATTTAGCTGGTTTCATGTTGAAGGTCTCCTTCCCGTTATTTTTAATCAACTGAAAAAGAATTTAAAATAAGGATTCTACACATCAAAGGAAAAAAGCCTGAGGCAAAGTACAGAGTCTTTTTTTTATTTTGCTTTCTTTGGGTGATCTTAGAGGTCCCTATCATGCTCCCTGTGGCAATGAGTATCTCACTGAGAGCAGCGTGCTAGCTCAGAGCATTGGAGCAAACCTGGTCTCGTTTGAAGCCGTACAAAATAACCAGTGACTACAGTGGAAGGACTGGGCCTGTCATTAACACTTGGCTGCAATTCTGCAAGGGCATCTGTTTGGCCTGAAAACCTCACAGTTGTGAATTAGGGCTGATAACTGCTATTCCCTTTACTGGTGTTTAGTAAGTTCTCATCAGCATAAAAGCTAGACTAGCAAGTGCGTAAAATATGCTTGTCTGTACTTTACATTTTCCCCAGCCAGTATTTGAATGATAGAAATTTTAAAGGCAGCTTTTAAGAGTGATAAATAATTATTTTGCCAATGTACTTGTCTCACTGTGTTCAGATCTAGAAGAAGAGTGGTATAATTTTAAAGCACAGAGCCAGTTCAGTAATGGACATATTCTTTTGTATTATTTGCTCTGCAGGCCTACCCGCCTCACAGCTAAAAATATGCGCTGAAAAACAATAAACCATGTATTTGGATGAGACAATGACGTGTGTCCACAATGGGGCATACCTGCCTCATAGCCATAAATACATATTTATAAACAGTGTAACATACTAATTTGGATTAAAAGGCAACATCCACCCATGAGGAAAGGCAATGCAGATGGCAAGATAATTGCAACTTTGTATGATGCTCAAACTGTGTATTAGAAATATAGCTTTCATTAAGGGCTCAGATAGATAGCATGAAAAAAGGCTGCTATTTTTTGAGGAGGGAGACAGAATAATTCCTTTTCGTCCCTTGTCAGAGTTTACAGAGCAATAAAAGGATATTGAATTAGTTCCTGATGATTTGGTCTAACAAAGTGCTTAAGGATTTCAGCACGCTCACTGAAACCATCCCAGGGTAGAAATGAAGTTGGTCTCACCGTGCTGCCGTCACTTAGCAGTCCCTGCACACTCCCACCACCTCTTTGGCCATTACTCCTCCCAGTGTTTAGCTATTCCCTTAGTGAGTGGTTCCCTCCAAAGAAAAGAGGAATCTTCTTTTTTGCACATTAGGGTAGGAAGGAGCCTGTAAGAGCTCCTGGCAGCTCATGGGGACGTCGATCTCCTGCCTCTGGAGCAGTGCAGCTGCCACTGTGGCTTTGGGTAGAAAAAGCTCATGCTACCCAAGGTCGACTTCTGAAGCACAATGCATCCTCTAACTGCATCTTCATCGCTTCCTGCTTCTTGGTTGATTCTTGGCAGCAGATATTAAAATATTGTTTAAAAGCCCCAATAATTTAAAAAAAGAACCAAGTTGCTTCTGATGGCACAGCCAACAAAAGGAAGCTTCTTGCGGCCATGCCTGGCCATCTCATATTCTCCATACAGGGTTTGTTACACGTTGCCTGTGGCACCACTCCAGATACCTTGTCATGGGTTCTGTGCCAGTGTGCTTTTGCTATAAATGTCTCTCTCGGTTTGGTCAGTTTGAGTCTTGCTTGCTCAACAGCTATCAGCAGAGAGGAGAGCTGGCAGTCAGCAGAAAAAACAGTGAAAATAAACAGAAGCAGCCGAGGCATCATTTCGGCAGAAGCACCCTCACCTGATGCACAGATATTGTTGCCATCGCTATCCAAAGTCTATTTGAGCCTCAGTACAGCAGTAGGCTGTGAGCATCCAGTGGGATTTATAAAACTGATATGCTCTACTCTTAATAAATTTCATTTTTAAGCAATAAAATCCAGAGAGCCTACTTCAGGCTGAACCTTGGCTGCCCCAGCGCTTTGAGGGCAGTTAGTGGCTCTGTGATATTTCCAGTGTGTTCAAAAGGTGGAAGTTTAAGTAAATTTTACAGCAACTATGAAAACATTTCCCTCTAGCTTCATAGTAAAATTGGCTAGAAGTCTCTCCACTTGGAATTTTGAAGGAAATTTTGCAGGCTGGCTGAAGGGGGGTACTTCCAGTAACACTACAATTATGTCTTGCTTTGTCTGTTCCCATTTTTTGCCTAAGGAGTGGGTGTTATGTGCTCTGAGGCAACTGAGGTACCCCACCAGCTGCAAAATTGGGGTATCCCAAAGAAGAGGAAGAGAGGAAGCTCTGAAGTAAACAAACTTTTTGGAATAACTCACAAGTTGCATTTCAAAACAAAATCTCTTGGAGGCTGCCTATGGCATTTTGAAAAGGATTTCATTAACTCTTGCTAACTTGTCATAAGCTCTCTTAAATGGAAGGGTAATGGCTCATAACATTTGTAAGCTTTTTAATTTCATGCAATATGAGCAGTGTAATCAACACCTATTAAAGTCAATCAGCTGTGCCAAGTGGGCTACCTATCTCGGCTTTTGTCTACGTTTTCATCATGGGCACACCTCTGAACTAACTCTGGGAGCAATGTGCCTATACTTGCTTATCCTAACATCGGTGAAGATGTTGTATCCAGAAAACCCGATGTGGTCATTGCAGAAGTACCTGAACCCAAAAGCTGAATAAGCACTTCATAGTCTGTGGTTTCCACCTTCCAGGGCAGGAGTTTGGGCCATGGAGCTGATGTGGATTAGTTAACAGCTCTGGAGTTAAACAAACATGAAGGAGATGGAGAATTTCCCAAACGATCTCCCAGTGTATTTGACTTTTTCCCTTTGACAGGTGAAGTTTGTCTGCTTGAGCCGGTTGTGTAAGGAGAGGGGAGCTGTTAGACAGCGTGTTCGTTGTGCTGTTCTGATCCGATTCCCACCTCCTGTTTGTTTTAAACATTTGCAGCGAGGCTCTGCAGTTACAAAACCAAGTGATGCGCATCACAGCTCAGAGTGAGCTGCTGGGTTAAGACTGGGTTGCTCTGTGGTCTCTAAGCTTTTGCATTGTGTTTTTGCCGTGATCCCAGAAATTGCATTTCAGCTGTGAAAAGGAGGGCAGTGGGGCTGAGTTTTGTGGTGGGGCTGGATTTTCACGGAAAAGTTGCGGGTCAGCTAACATCATGTTTTCAACTGAGTGGTGAGCCTTGAGACAGGAGTGCAGGCACTAGAACCTAAAGAATAGAATAAACATTTGATTTAGTTTATTCTCCCATAGGAAAAAAGAAAAACCACGGAATTACTCATTTTAAAGCTGAAAGAAAAAACGGCTGAGTTGAATGAATTTAGCAGGCAGTTTCTTGCCTTCCTTGGACATGCACCACTCTTGTGTGTGTTATTTCATCTCAAATTTGCATGTTACCCCTAGGAATTAATTGGAACACTGCTGTGAAGCTCATTTTTTTACAGTTAACCATTTATTATGGCCTCTCAGTATTCCTACAGGCTTGTAAACCTTCAGGAGCTGTACATTGTCCTTATTTTTCTATGCTTAATCTTATTTAATAAAATTAAAAAGCACGGGTGGTTTACTGGGAGATTCACGAGTGCAGGACACTCCAGTCACACCTACTGATTACAGGATTTCTGATGCTGACTTGCATGGACAGGTATTACTGTTAAAAGAGAAGCTGTGCTGGTAGTTGACTACAGCTGACCTGAACCAACCCGTGGGACTGAACACATTCATAGGTTAGCCTTCAATTCTCAGTCCAAAATTTGATCCAGATTTCATCTTAACAAGCTGTAGCCTCAGAAAGAAGTAAGCCTCACAAAGCACCTGAAACTGCTCGAGGTAAAACGTGTACAATCGTGTTCTGCTGCTTTTCTCTCTCTCAAGGGCAAAGGCCTTGAGTTGAAGGATTTATTGTGTCTGGGCATTGCTGCTGACAGTCAGGATTCTGGCTGCTTTGGAAAGGCTGAAATATAAAAACAACTTCTTAATGCTAAAAATGAAAAAGGAATAAAACTTTATACGGTATCGGTAGGGAGAGGATAGAGACAAGTAGACAAAGGAAACACTATAAGACAAATAGCAAAATCCAATTATAAAGAAAAAGAATGTTTTTTCTGATATTTCCAAGAAGCCTCAATGGCAGAGCCTTGTGTCTTCTTACCACAGCACAGCAAGCACTTCTGCAGCTTTTCTGCTGCTTAAAACTATTTCAGCAGCAAAGTTATGTAGTTTGTAGAGCAAGCGTTACTTGACAAGACGAGCTGTGCTGTCATGAGGAGGTGCAGGCACACACAACTGGTTTTACAGACACTGCAGTTTGTGAGTTCTTTGGTTTGCAACAGGAAAGGAAAGCCAGACCTACCAGGTTTTGTTTACCAGTCGCTGTGCCAGTATTAAGCATTTCTCTGATTGTTCTGTTTCTAAATGACCGATGTTGGATTTGGAGAAAGAAGAATGCAGGGCAAAACATGAACAACTCTAAATTTGTTCCTGTTCTTTTAGGACAAATTTGGGCTTTTGGGAAAACTGACTTGCTTCTTTTGAAAGAAAAAGTTGGCTGTTAGCATTTACCTGGCTGGAACATCTCTATTTTTGGTCTCACTTTGTCTGAGGCTGTGCCCAGACATCTATTGCCACGTACACCAGTGTCTTTCAGAAAGGGATAGTCCCACACCAGCGTTAGTGGCACAGTGTTGGAGTGCAGGACAGTACTGTCTGTCTGTGCTAAAAGTGGCTATAAATCTAGTCACAGAGGTAGACGTTCTGTCTTGTGAGTGAATCATTGATTTAGGCTTCAGTCCAACCAGATATTTAATTATGTGTGTTATTTACAGACATAAGTAATTTCATTGACATCAGTAAGGCTATTTGCATGCATAAGGTTGGGTGTACATTGTGTTCTTTGCTGCATTATGCCCTATAACTACTTCTGCATACACTGCATGCGTGTGGCAGAGCAAAGCCACCGGCAGGAGTCCTTCCTGCTGGTCCCTGTATGAACTTGGAGACAGACACAGCCCTTTCCTCTGAAAGGTTTTACATTGCCAGTAGGAAGACAGAGTGGGACACGAGATAGGGATGAGGGTGAGCAAGGCAGCTGGCTCATTTTCTCCTACAGCAGCTGAGGTTTGCTGTGAGGAGTCCCATGTCCATGTGCATGCCCATCTTGGTAGACCACATGCCCAGAGTATAAAGAAGTGTCATGGTGGAGCTGGCAGGTATTTTCAAATGGAAGATGATATGGTAAAGAGTGAAGGAAAGCAGTTTTCATGGTGCCCATTTTTTTGTTTGTTTCATTTTTTATTTTTTACTGCAGGTTTTCAGTATGAAATGTCACATGTCCGTTGATTTCCTCTTGATTTGCTGTAATTCTGAGTCCAGTGAATTTTCAAGGCTTGCTTCCAGTCTGGCCTTAAAATGTTGTGAGGCAGGTTGTACAGAGTACTGGCAGGGAGTCTGTTCCTCATTTCTCTCTAAAAGGGAATAACCTATGGAACAGAGAAAATTAGGGGTGTTTTGGGTCACAGCATTTCTTCCTTGTTCATCCATCAGGGCATGATCCTTGTTTGCCTTACATAAAATAGAAGGAGATTCCTTGCTTTCAAACCTTAAATGTTCCCTGAGCAGGAGTGGAGCTAAAGCATCCGTGGCTTTTGCCTTCTCTGTGCTGAGATACCCCAGGTAGCATCAACTGTACAGGGCTGCTGTCATCCAACTTCCGCTAGAAACATCCCTTCTTAGGAGAGAGACACATCTTCCTTTAGAAAGTCATTCTTCATGGTCTGTGAGGGGAGGTTTTATTTAATGTTTATTCCAAATGCAGCAGTGCTAACATTTTATTTGTAGATCACTGTGTTTTTATGAAAATGGTGAGTAACTGCATGCCAGGATTTGCATGGTGCAGGATTCTTTGTTGGATTCTTAATTTGCAGTCTAAAACTAGGCAATGAAAATTGCTTTTATGACTTAAGCTTTTTCCTTTCTCTTTGTTTCCAGCTACTGCTTGATACTGTGCTTCTGGTTCTTTTTCTTCTTGAGCAAAGCAATATACCATTCCTTTGTCTCTCTCTTGATTTAGACAAGGGATGGATTTGTCACGGGGCATTTAATGAATAAAAGCAGTTAACATCCGAGTTCTGCTTCTCTGCTAGGAAACCAGCAGCAACTGCGAAAGATTGCCCATGGCACCATGAATGGGTGGCTACTGATTTGGAGAGAAGCGTGCTGTGCACTGAACCATCCATATCACTCCTTACAGTGCCTGGAAAGTCTGCTTTTCCAAGTACTAATGCAGGCTGAGCCTTCCTCTTGGATGCGATCTGACAGGACTGCAGCCCAAGGCAGCACAGCTGAAGAGTAAGATGTGTTTCTTCCAATGAGAAACTTTGTAAGACATCAATATTTAAAAGCGGAGAAATAAATTAAATTACAGACAATCAAGTTGGTTGAGAGGACAAGAGAGGTCATTTGTCTGACAGAACAAGCATATCTCTCCAGCAAGGCATTCAGTTATTTAGCCAATAGCTGTTGTCTTTCTTTTGATTAGATTGATCTGGAAGACTATTAACTCATTGTTTTTCATAAAATCGTTATTTTTCAAGGTGTATTTTGCAGGTTAGAAGTACAGAGTGTGCACAGCTGTTCATCACTTAGCGCAGTTGATACTTTCCTTTAAGCAGATTCACTGTTGTGTTGTGTTGTACAGGTGAAGCCACACCGTGAATCGCCAAATAATCCATAATCCAAATGCACACTGATTGCTGTAAAAGATCAAGAGTAAGGATCAACCTGATCTGATTTAGTGACTTGGTTTCCAAAGAGCTGTGCCTGGAAGACGGTGGCTGATGAGATGAACCTGAACACATTTCCTCTGATGCTTTCCGTGCTTGAGCCTGTGTCGTCCAGGCTTTTGCAAAACACCCTTCACTCTTTAAATGAAGTAAAGGCCAGACAGGGCAATGGCACCTATGTTATCAATGCTGCTAGGTTGAGAAGCACCTATTGCATGTTTTATTGCATGTTTACTGGTGCTTCAAGCCAAACTATTTCATTTGTATTGCTGCTATGCTCTTGAAATCCCCAGCTCCTACTGCAAACTGACTTTTGCTATATATGTTTCCTTAAGATCCCAACTGTTATTTATAAATGATGAACCTTGATGTTGGTACCCAGTTGGGAGAGCAGCAGGCTTTTTGTTTCTCTCTGCAGCATTATCTATTATGCAGCATCCTGGGAAGTGTAGTTGAGCTGAAGTAGAAGAAATGGGAACACGCAGGCAAGACCCTTCCTGTGCTCTTTCCTGGTAGGAGCCACTGGTTGAATGTCTTCACTGATCAGTTTTGTTCCTTCAGAGTTTTGAAAGAACTTCAGGAATAAAAACATCAGGAGGCAAATGCCTTCTGTTTGAAAGTGGAGACAACCAGAGAGGCTGAGCCACCCTGCTGATTGCCCGAAGAGTAATTCCAGGTCCTTGGCTTTTATATACCTCCCTGTGCTCTATTTTACCTTCACACATCCTAATTTCTTTGGCTGCTTTTGCTATTAGTCACCATTTCCCCAAACAACATTCCTGTCTTCTTCCAGGCATGGAAAAGGCATCTGCTGCTCTTTCTGCGAGCCTCGCATCTCTTGAAATACCACTCCCCAGCTCCCCAGTGGAGTTGGTTAGGGATGTATTTTAGCTCATCAGCCCTGTACTGTGGCAATAGCCTGCATTCCTCTCCTCTCTTCACCCTGAAGCAGATACTCAGAAGTGTCTGTTGAATGGCAGCTGCAAGATGCAGTCAAATCCCAACACAGAGCACCCTGTTCCTGTTCATGCAACTGTTTCACCAGTCAGACCTTGCTGCCATGCTGTCTCTGTAGGTACATGTGCTTGGTGTCGCAATGTCCAGCAGGATTTAGCCTCTTTCCTCCAGATCAATCCAATTTCATGACACATGCTCAGCTGCATCTCTCAATTTACCCCTTCAAGTGTTGTACTGCCTTGGCTGTTGGGTGTGCGGGCTCCCCGAGGCAGGTGGAGGTTTGTGGTTCTTCCTCTCCAGGACAGTTCCTGTCTGCCACTAACTCACAGATGGACTGTGGTGGCACTGCAGGGCAGAGTTTGGCCCCTCTGTTTATTCCTGTGGAGAAGCCTCTGTCCAGTCATGTAGACCAAAAGAGCATCCTTCTTAAAGATGAATATTGATCATTTCAGCAGAAGAAATGAAGTTGTTAGGTGAAAGCAATTCAGAAACAGTCTGTGCAAATGTTTCTGTGACCCCATAACCCCGTACCATAATTAAATCAAATTACTTTGGTACTTAGCCTTCCTTTTCTGTCCTTCCCATTTTCCCAGATGCGCCCATACAGAGTTAACTGAATATATTTCCACAATAAATATTCCCACAACAAGGCCAAAATATGGTTTTCATCAATCATTTTATAGCTGCCTCAAACCTGTCACACCAGTGTATGTGCTTACAGCAGCTTGGGGAAAAAATGCAGACAAACCACAAATAAAAGGAAGAATTTGAATAGAAAACCTGAATTTTCTATCACCAGGAATGGTTGGATGATCTTTCTTTGTGTCTTGTACAGTGGCAAGTACACAGTCTCCAATGAATAAATAATTGCAGATCCAGGAAATAAGATTATTACTCCCATGAAGCTGTTGAAAAGGAGAGCACACTGAGCCCTTCAGACCTGTTTCCTGATGCACAAACCCGCATTTGCCTATGGAGCACAGCAAACCTGAAGGACAGGTCTTGTAAAGAAGAGCCTTGGAGTTGCAACAGAAGCCGAGAAACAGCAGCACTTTGATTGCAGGAACATGTCCGGGCTGAACCTTGTCATTTCACAGGCCAGTTGCAATGGAGAGAACTCCACTGGGTAATCACAGAAGTGAGGATGGCCTTCTGCATCCTGCCTCCCAGCCGTAACCGTGCTGTAATATAGTTGCTTTTGCGGTGTAATTGCTTTCTCTGCAGGGCTTCTTCCTATTGATTCTGCTTGTGTAGATTTAAATTGTTTGCAGGCTGGAACTAGGCTCAGGTTGGTCTGCATCTCCGCTTCTCTGTGCTAGGCAGCTCACGTGACAGTTCTATCTAAGAGACTTTAATGATGTCTAGATAGCATCACTCCGTGGCCTGCGCGTATGTATTTGATTTGAGGAGAGAGGCTGGATCAGATAAGTTCAGAACATCAATAAATACGTGTATTTTGTTTGGTGACACTTGTTCAATTTGAATCTTTTTTCCCAGGAAGCAGCTTGTGTTGTGTCATTTTTTCAGCGTGCTGTGTAAATGCTCTGCATCTGCAACTGTCGAGGATGGTGCCATCCCATAGCAGTGCCATCTGCTCGTTCACAAAGTGCTTTTTGCGTAGATAAAAAATGTGAGGTGTTACTCATAATTAGGCAAATCACATGCTGTGATCTGTGATTGATTTGATTCCTGTTGCTGGCTACCTCGCGTATGTCTGTGTGTCCATAAGTATTGTCTACATATCAGCATATGGATGCAGATGAATCAGAGACTCGTGAATTCTTTTTCCCAATCCAGACAGATGGAAATGTTTTCCCTCCTTCTTATTAGCGGCAGCTGAATCTCAGTAACACCGGGGGCCTCTGCTAGGGTCTTGCCTGTGTTTTGTGCTGTACGTGCATACATAAGCTGGCATGGCCATTTATAATCTAATACAAGAAGGAAGTGATCCATGACATGCAGCAAAGGGAAGTTATAATTTCAAAGCAATGTTCAGAGATAGCCATGTTATTAGCCTTCTTGGAGAAAAATATCTGGGTATATAACTTGGCATTATGCAGTGCGGTAACAGAATGTCTGAAAGGTGCTGTGAGCGTTGCAGAGCCCAAGTATCTCTGCTGAATCAGACTTTTGGAAAATATTACTGTACCTCTCTTAGTATTAACCGAATGTGTTCTTTAATGTGTATTCACCTCACTAACTGAGTGAGATCCTAATTGTTTCTGGTTGTGCTGATAGTAAGAGAAAATAAGTCAGAAATTACTAGTTCTGTTTAATTTTAATATTGTCTTCAAATGCCTTTTATAGATACTGAGGTATGATTTACCAGCAGTTTTAAAAGATGTTTAAGGCAGGCAGTAGGCATACCAGAAAGACCATAAAAATGAAAACACATGAACACTTGTCTGGAGTAAAAGTTACGAGCGGTGGAGTAGCTATATAGTTGGGTGATTTAGAATATTTTAGAGCTCAGCAGAGCTCTCTTCTTTTCTCTCCCTCTCTCCTATGGTCCTGCACCTACCTGCAGTGTGTTCTCTTCAGCAGGCGATCTGTCAGCACTGGAGTCTGACCATAACTAGGGCGGCCCGAGGCAGAAAACAGGCTGTAACTTAGCACAAATCCATAGTCCCACTACTGCAACACCTCCTATCGATGAGGATCAGATCGGTGCGAGCTGCCACCGAGCAGTTGCTGCAGTTAGGTATTTCTGCTGAAGAATTCAAATAAATTGAAATGGTTAGTGGATACTTGCTTGATTTTTACTGGAAGTGGTGATCGGTCTGCTGAGAACCTAGGACTGCTGTTGTCCAGCATAAGAGCATTACTGTTTCTTGAGTCCTGCTTAGTTTGTACGAAGGAGAGCCATTCCCCAGTGGTACAGAGTTAATCCTCAGTGCACATTTGATCGACTTGGGTGTAACACCTTTGGGTGAACTTTGGAGTGAAATGTTTGAAGTGTTTTCAGAATTATTTGGTCATTTTACAAGTTGTGCTGTTTTCTTAATTTCAGGGTGTCTAAGGGTGTATTGCCAGAGGACTTGTGGTGCTGAACATGCTTAATGCATTGGATTTTTTCCAAAGCCAGCAATTCTCAGCTCAGTCCTACCAACACTGAAAGTTTTGTGGATGTGCAGCAGCCTTCAGACTTTACAAATCCAGATTTCTCACCCCCATGGGTACTGAATAGAACTCCAACATGCACAGTTGCACTTCATTTCTATGTGTATGTATATTGGTTTCATCCTGTCATCTGTGGTTTTCCTCATATTGTAAGTCAATGGGGTAAAAAAGAAAAAAGAATGGGACAGAAGTCGAGGCAGATGTAATGTCTTTGAGATTTTTTCAGTGGTGCTTTTTGTGTCAGCACACATGGTGTAATTTAATTTCAGAAGAATCTCAGCTGCAAAGTGGCTGATTAGGCATGTTGAAGAAGCAGCCACTCTCTCGAAGCACTGTGTTCGTGAGATTATTACAGGTATTCTTCTATAGTGAGAAACCCCTAGATTGCCAGAAATAAATCACTTTGAAGGATACAAACCCCCTTGGGTAGCCATCCAAAGCAGAACCCAGTCATTTAGATCTCACATCACAGACCTGCCTTCTTTGCACTTTCAGAAGAAGAGACAGAGATGTAATTGCTTTAATGTAGCTGTGGGAAATTCATCTTTTGTTTCCATTGTTATTAAAATGAACTTCAAGAAATGCCATAAAAGAGGAGAGTTAGTGGTATGGGACGTAAAACTCCAACATGTGCACTATCTATGCCATTAAATTGTGTCAAGTTGGACGGGACACAGTATTTTCTGAGCATCATGGTACTGTAAAACATACCTTTCTGTAAACGTGACTGTGCCTTGCTTGCATGGGAGAAGGGACTTGATTTTTTTGTTTATAAGCACTTGAATGCTTAATAAAATGTCAGAAGTTGGGACACAGCACATCAAGTAAGCTCCTGATTCTGCATTTATGTCTTTGAGTACCAGTTGTGGGTCAGGGATGTATCAGCTCCATTATTGATCCAGGTTACATGACCTGGGCACATTACACTTTTGTTTCCTGGAAGAAGAGAATGCAGACTACTTTTTTACCATCTCTGCACTGGGCCTCCTTCCTAAAACCAATCATTTTTAGGCAGAAACATAGCACATACTGGGGTATTTTGTAGCATTTGGTTTAATCTGTTTGTTACCAATTCCATTCACGGTTTGCTCTCGTTCTGCTATTAAAAGCTTACACTGTCAAATCAGAAGTTTTTCAAAAAAAGGGATTTAGTTACATGAACATTACATTCAACTGTTTGAAGGACAAAGTCAAGATCAAAAGAGACTCAGTGATTAAACAACAAAAAGTATGTTCAAATCATATTAAGGGATGTTTTCAATCTAGCACCTAGGGATTTAGCTACATGACTTAAGTATTTGTGCCAGAAGGCTTCTGGGCAAATCCTGTTCTTGCTGTGGGGAGCTAGATCAGAAACAGGCGGAGGAGCTATTGGGTTCACTTTTGAAATAGCAACAGTAATGGTTGGTTTGTAAATCGTCCCTGAAGTCAGATTTTCTGTGGACGTAGATGAAGGCCAGGCCACTGTTCCAAGTGGGATCCTAGGGACGGGCCTCACTAGATACTCCCAAGTTTGTCTTCTAGATAGATGCTGTCCCGTGTTTTGTCTGTTTGTTTCTCAAGAGGTACACAACATCTGTACAATGTGCTGGTGAGGTTTGCTGTGATTCACGGCAGTGCCAATTGCTTGATCTCTGCAGCATCTGTTATCAATTCTGAAGTTTTTTATACCTGATTATTTCCTCCCAGCTCTCTGTTTCATGGAGGCAGCTCTGAGCTTTTCCAGCATTGGACTCCCCAAAGGAGTTTCTGTTCTTAAGGCAGGAATAGGGAAAAGAAATGCACGCATGGGGTCAGGTTTGGGTTTTTTGATTGTGTGCTCACAGCATGATCTGTCTGGTTAGGAAACTGTGTTTGGTGTCGTGCAGTGAGGGTATTATGGTTGCCTTTGAAGGATGACCAAGTCATATGGGAACATGCAAAACTGGGTCAGGGATGCTAATTTAAGCACGTTAGTGTCAACCAACCAAAAATGAAAGCGTAAGTGTTAAAAAGTCAGCTTTCTCAGGAGGTTTCAGTGCATGCCTTTCTGGGTCTGGTTACATTAGGAGTCACAGCAGAGGGGATGTTTTTGTGAGCTTTTGTTAGTGAAGTTTGCCATTCCTGGTGAAGGACGTGTGGTGCCCTGAAATGATTGCTTTGTGTCTCAGTTAACTTGCAATCAGTACTTGCCACTCCAAAACAGACAAAACTGTAAAATATTGCCTGGACTGATTGGACTTGAGGAAAGGAATATATTTGTTATAACGCACATGAATACTTCCCCTCTATCAGCAGCTCCTTAAAACAGCACTCAAGGGTGCAGGCAAATGAAGGTGCTGCTCGTGGCTGTAGCCCAGGTGAAGGAGAGCTTTTGCTCTCATAGTGGGCTACTTGCTTTACAAAATATGAGCGTTCCCCCTCTGGCAGCCCAGCTGTGTACAGAGCAGTGCTGGCTTTCTGTACTGTCAGTGAGAGGTACAGCTGAGCAGGAAAATATTGCTCTGAGTGGCTTCTTCATAGACTGCTCTTTGCCAACCTGGATTGTGCTTTAATATTTTAATTTTTCCCATTACTTTGTCAAGCCTGCAGGAAATTCACCATTTCCATTATTTCCACAAGTTTCATTTGCACTTACTGTCTTTGAAGCCATAGGATGAAATCAAAGCTACTCCTTTTGACCATCCAAATTACAAATACACTGACTGTGATGCATCATTTTACAATTGCTTATTAAAATTTAACCAGATTTCCAAATATTTTTCATAATTCCCTAAAACAGTCTACGGATATCTGTTAAAGTAACGAATTTCCCTAAAGACAGCACTGGTTGGGATTGCTTCAGCTGCAAATTAGGGTTGTCAGTCAAAGTGCTTTTTCTGTTTTAGTCTCTGATCTAGGAGTTTTTAGCATCTCTCCCAAAGCGAGCCAAAGAAAGACAGACAGGGAGCTGCTAGGGCTTGTTTTGCCATGTGTTTAACCTAGCAAGCAATCAGTCGGTACCTTTTGCAAAGTCTTCTGTGTTTTACTGGATACCTCACTGCTTAGTGAGGAAGCGAGCTATACAGTTTTGACATCTTTTTGTACTTTTCCTATTCTTTGTTCTACAGTATATCCGGCGTTTTAATACGTTCAACAGCTGTGGCAACTTCTTTTTTGTGTCTACAAATACTTGCGTTATTGTTAAGCCATTGGGTCTGCTAATGAGAGGCTGGAGGCAGAGTGGTGTACTGGCTGGGTAGGATTTCCTGCAGAGGTGAATGGGAGTTGCATGGTGGAAACAAACAGGAAAACAGAGAAAAAGTGCATCCTATTCCCATCGATGTTTCTGCCTCAGTTTCTTCAGTCAAATGATCAAAAGATCCACTGGAAAGAAACAATAATGTAAAATATTGTCGGGAAGGAGGTGACCACTGATTTAATTTGCGAAGTTGTGCAGGAAATTAAATCAAAGTTCAGTGCAGTGCAATGGGATGGCTAAGGTGGACGTGAACTGGGACTCTGCAAACACAGCACAGTTAAGAGAGGATTGTTGTAAAGAGGTTAAAGTTGTAACAGCCGCATCTGGGCATAAAGAGCAAGGCGATGGCAGGAGGTGGGCTGGGAGCAGCAGCTGCTCTTGAGGAGAGAGGTGCAGGGATACCTTGTGATTGTGATGGGAGGAAGAAGAACCACTGATAAAGAGATTTCTCAGAACATCAGATAGCATGCAGGCAATGCAATGTGTTGGGTTATTGTGTGATCAGCGATATCAGATGTATTTTATCTCAACTGTACTTTTCTGAAGAATTGGGTTGAACCTTTTGGGAAGAAACAGGTAGACAAAGAGAAAAAGATTATTTTCCATACTTTTCTGAACCCAAAAGAATACTTAATCCAGTTTTCCATTCACTTCCATTTTCTTAGCGTCAGTCCCAAGAATAAAATATATTTATTTCTTTAGTGTTATTTATCTGAAAAGATTCAGAAAGATTGTTGCGTATTATATTTCAGAAATGCAGTGTGTCTCATACTTCCAGTGTTATAACTAGAGTGAGACGGGCTTATTTGTTGTGTGCTGATATTCTAACTCTAGGTCTATCAAGTGTTATGACAGTTTATGAGACTGTTACTTCACTACATAATTATTTTTATTGTGGTTATGAAGCCATATTGATCTAGATTTCCACTTGCTCATGTGCATCAGAATACTTAATTCTGTGTCATGATAACATGAAAGTGTGAGAGAAGTGAAAGCTTTTGTCTTTTCAGTTATAATTTAAAGCTCTTTTAAGAATTTTTAATACTTTAATATTTTTTTTTCCTGATTGAAGGAAGCTGGCATCATCACCAAGCTTGCAACAGAGGAAACATTTTTTTAAGTGTTCGGTGTGTAAAAGACATCAGTGTTGTTACTTCTGTGAACGGAAGATGACGGACAGAAAATCTGCAGAATTTTTAGCAATTGGGAGTATTTTTTTCGGTCCTTTTTCATTTCTTAATGGAAGAAGAATTATGGAAATGAGAGCAGGCATTGCATTAAGTGCTTGAAATGTTCCTTCCCTGCAGACCAATAAAAACATAACTCTTCCATTAGGGAAATTTAGATTTTTTTGAAGGCTGCATGAATCTGAGCTCTAAATCAGTGAATGAGATGACTATGCTAGAGTAAGCATTTCAAGGTCTGATTATGTATTTAAAGTCTTCTGTAGGTGGATACCAGCTCCTAGCTTGTCTTGTAGGGCTTCCTTGGAGCAAATTTTTGTGTGACTCTCTTTATGTTAACCACTTGGCTTATCTTGTAGTGCTTCTGCAGTGCAATCTCCTCTTATGCAGCTCAGTAACAGTTTCAAAGCCATGGGGATTGAATGAATTTTCCTACCAGAATCTGGACTAGAAGCTTTCCAGGCCTTTTTAAAACACTCTGGCTACTTGCGATAACTCCATAAACAGAAGTCAAATAGTGGAAGTCAAAAATGTGACCTTTCTGTGCTTGATATGGAGTGTTTACAGTGTTTATAGTCTCATCTGTGACTACAGACTATGCAGGTTGTAGCGATCTGTAAGTGTGAAATGAAAATGCAGCAGTAAGCTGCAATCACTTTGGGTGCTCAAATTGGGTCTCTGATCAGGGCTGCGGAGAATTAATACCAGAGCAAGTGGGTATTCAAGTGAAGCCATCTTTTTTTTCTGTGCTATTAGCCATAAAATAGTAATCAACATTAATTTCTAGGTTCTAGAAAAGCACAAATAAAAATGAATTAAAAAGAGCAAAATCATTACCAGTCATTGCCACTGCTCCTTACTTCTAACTTATTAGTGGTATTTAGTTTCAGATGCTATATTACTTAAACTGTCAAACACATCACAGAGGTCTATGAGGATGATTTGTCCTCATTCAGTGTATGAGGAGACAGAGACACCAAAAACTTCTGAAACTCGTCCAAGGTCTGGAAATGATTAAGTGGAATTCTTTCTTTTTACTATTTGTATTTAGTTGTAAATAGGCTGGATGTAACCATAATGATCTAATTATGATTCATCAAACAAATCTCATTTCCCCCTTTTTGCTGAAGGGCTGATCCCATGGGTGCATGCAGAACAAATGGTTACAGCACCAAATGTATTTATTGCGAATATTTGTTTACATGCGGGGGTGGTTTTGTTTCAGTTTTTTGAGGTTTGTTCTCTGCAGACACCACTGGGAATTGTTTGCCCATCACTAGAAGTGTTCCTTGAAGCTCCAGTCCATCACAGCACTCCCAAGAGTGCATTCCTGTGCTCCTGTTATGTTTTGTATGCAGACAACCTAGTCCTTCTGCTGTGGTCCAGAAAAATGGCATCAATGCAAATATTAGTTATGTTCCTTATAAATTCAAGAGGCGAGGAGAATGTGCCTGACCTACACAATCCTCCATCCCCATCCTGATTATTCATTCCTAATGGAAAGATTTTTAAACACTGAAAAGAGACTTTGGTGTGGGAAGCACATGGACATAAATAGAATTTTCAACTCCTTGCTGATTTTCTTGCTATTTTATGTCCTCTACCAATTGTATGGCTTAGTCAGTTGATGAATTTAATTAGCTGCCTGCTTTAGACATTATGAAGAGATACAGGCACTGAATTTCAGCCTCACACGTTAGATTTTTGGCTGATTTAGGTTGCGGTCACCCTGTGCTAGAGCCTTAGGTGGCTAATAGCCCAGGAGAAACCAACTGTGTGGACTGGGGCTGCCTGTAGAAAACACGAGTTCCCAGGGATCTGGGATGCGTCTGCACACAGAAGGAGCCAGATGGTTTTCTCTGTGGGTTTTCTTTGGCTTTGCTCTGCAGGAGAAATACCTGAGATGGATGCTGCCAGGAAGCTGTGGGGCTCCTGTGTGTTAACAGCTGCTCTAGCTCTTCTCTCAGAGGTGTATTCAAAGCATAAAAATGAAAAATGGGCAGAAATCTGTGTAGTCCAATGGGGAGTGGGGAAGACTTCATGTCTTATGTATCTCCAGACCTGATGGGATGGATCTGGTCCCAAGCTGGCATCCCAGTCTGAAATGGTGGTACGTGCTAGATGGTTCATAAATGCTTTGAGATCAAAGGCACTTTTTACATGTTAATAAGGTTTTCTCATTTGCAGCCCTTGGGCACGGCTCACTCACATGGTTGTGTGGTAGGCAGACACACTCACCCATTTGAGTCCTCTGAAGCTGTGTGCGATATTGCAGATTTCACTCTGAAGTGCACTGCTGCAATCAAGCAGCCTCCCAAAACACCATCAACTTTGGGAAGCTTAGGTCAGGTCCCGTACCACCTGCACATTTTAAAATAACAGGTTGGTTAGCTTCTACTGGCAATAAAGCTGACCATCCCTAGAAGAAGGTTAGTCTCTGGGACATTATCTGCGCCAGAGGTGTAGACTATGGTTTCATCCTTGAGAATAAAAAGTAATGCAGGGTTGCCTGCACCCTGCATGCCCAACCTTGGGGTTGTTAACAGCAGCCCAGCAGTGTTGGGCAAAGCTCTGGGTGTCTCACACAGGTTGGTCCTGGGCATCTGCCCCATCTGATGCACTTGCTCTCGTGGTCTCGTTCCAGGGCAACCCACTGTACTTCCAGTCTGCCAGAAATGTGACAGTGAACATCCTCAATGAGAAGACTAAAGTCCTTACCCGCCTTGTAACAGGTAAGGAGGGGGAAAGGCTGCGTGGGAGATTTAAGGATGAAAGTGGTGTGTTGTGGGGTGCTGCGTTGGCTTTAGCACACAGGAGGGGAGCCCAGGTGTCTTGTGAACTACAAATGAAAACTTCACTACACTTTGTAGAAACAAAGCGAGGGACATGAAAGCCGTGCTGGGGAGGCAGCTGGTTGGTGCTTTCTGATAGCGAAGCCCTTTCATTTGAAAGCCAAACCGGAGACAGAAAGGTTAGTTGTACGACTTCAGGGTCAAGAAGAACATATGCAGGCTACATTTCTGCTGTAACAGGCACAGGTTTTTCCTGAGAACCTTTTAACTTTTCTGAGATCTTGGGATTTCTGCTGATTAACTGTGGCTGGGTTAGGACACTTGGCAATTTAGAGCTCTCTGTGCCCTTCTGCTGATGAAGAATGCTCTCGTGTTTCCAAGCATGAGCGTATTTGGAGGGGAGATGTGTGTTTCATAAATCCCCAGTGCACAGCAGCCTTTGAATGAATGCATGTATAATTTGGGTAGAAAGAGCCTAATGTACTATCTATGCTAATATAATATATATCTGTATATGATATAGGATAGATATTTATTTACTGAGATTTATCTGGGGACCGGGAGAAGTATTGCTGTGTGACAGAGCCAGTAATCCATAAACATGTTGTTCCTACGTGAGACTGGATTGTTTGGTTTGCTTATATAACATCTTGGCCTCTAGTCACAGTATTAAATAATTAAATATGCAGCTTCAGTAAGCAATGATTTAAGCAGCATGCATGAAAATTGCCTGGAGTAAGGAAATAAATTCAACCCCAAGCTCCCTGATTCTCGCATTCAGAGTGAACGTGTTTAGTTTGTTGGTTCTCCATATATTTTCAAGAGGGTATTTGGATAACATAAGCACCTCCATTTCATAAGAGCTTGGGAGGATGCAGTTGGTGACATCTCCTGGTGTGATGTCCTGGTTATTGAGCTCATTTCTGCATTCAGCAGCAGTTTTGGTTTCAGAGTGGAGCGAAGATGAGGTCTCATGTAGTGTGTGCTACAGTGATGGGTAGGGAGGAGGTTAGTTAGCAAGATTCAAATTAAACTTAAAGCTTAAAAGTACTGGATTTTCTCAGAATGAGTGAAGGATTTTCAAGTGTTCCCAGGGATCTTGGCATCACTTTTCTCTAGTCTGAACCATGCAGGTGATTCTTTGTGTGCCCTGATGCCAATATGGATCACCTGTGCTGGCAAATTCTGGGTATAGATGGAGTTAGAAACTGCCTGTAAGAAAACACTGGCTCTCGGCTCTTCTTTCTCTTGTCCTGCGAGAATGAGACTGATGAGGAAGGTGGCCAGAAGTAACGCTAAGTCCCATCACCTGCCTCTTGCAGGAGCATATTCCAGGGAGGCTCTGGCTTGGCCTGGGTTGTGCAGGGCTGTGAGGTGGTGATTTGTCTGAGCTTTAGCCTAGCTCTTGTAACTGAAGGGTCTGCTCTTTCCAGCATTTGAGCCACAGACCTGCACAGAATTGCTGTTCAGGCAGCTGATGTTTATCAGGCTCCACAACAAAACGCATTGCCAGAGGCTTTCCAGCGCTGCCCTGCACAGCAGCCTGCAGGAGAAGCAGCAGAATTGAAATAAGGGCTACGAAGAAGTTTCACTCATCTAAAAACTCTCTGAAACAAGGGAGACTGGCATTCGTCTTGGCCTGCACATGGTTGAAATGGTCTAAAAGAAAACATTTGCTCCTGTGGTGATGTTTGTCTGCCTTCTTTTTTATTTTTTTTCAAATTGGACTGAGTATGACACTGGTATCATTTTAATCTAGGTTTATTAAACAGGCAAAAACCAGGAATCTTTTAAACTGCTGCATCAATCCAAGTAAAATGTACTCGGGATCTTTTGATGCCACTTATAGCTGCACCAATACTCTCAGAGCACGGCTGGGTATAGGCATTGCTGTTTCATGCGTGGGTCTGTCTTTTTGTAAAAGTTGCCCAGCTATCCCAGGTTCAATGGTCATTTTATGCCGCACAGACGCATTAACAAAAACATAGGTAGAAATAGTTGAGGGGTTGTTATCTGGGTAGAAAACAGTGCCCTTTCTAATGAGAGGTCCCCCTCTGAACAGCACAGACCTTCCAGTTTGATGTGTCAGACGCAGGTCGTATCTGCAGAGCTGGTAGGACAATCTCAGCAGATGGGTTCATTAAATGTATGAAGCTACTGTGTGATTTTCTTATACTTTTCACTAAAAAGTTGTGCTAAATCTCTTCCTCCCTCTAGGTCCCCAAGCAGTGGAAGCACACAGCCAAAAATTTGAGGTGAAAACCCTCTCTGGAAAATTGCTGTTTTCTGCAGATGACAATGAAGTCGTGGTTGGAGCAGAGAGATTGAGAGTTTTAGGTAAAAGATTATTCGCTAAACCACTGTTTTAATATGCGCCTCTTCAAATTTTAGAGTAGTTATGCCTGACTTTCCTTCATGCTTGCAGAAAGCTTCTTTTGGAGATAAAGCCTTTCACTGTCCTTATTGCGTTAACTCTTCCCCAAGCAGATAATAGCCAAGAGTTTCTATCTACTGGGTTTCTTACCTTGCACAAGATGTTATTTCCCCTCCAGAAAAAACTCCCCTGGAAGTGGTTTGTCTGGCTCAGTGAAGTAGCTTTAAAACTAGCTTTGGAAATTGAACGACTTTATCTCTTGGGTTGGGGATGAAGGACAGTGAGGGGTCACTGTGGGGATGCTTCTGTGGCTGCAGTTACTGTGTGCAGGGAAACCTCAGGCTTTTTTTGATCACACCACTTTCACCAGCTCCTCCTTCATGCTAAACACTGAGGAGGGAAACTGCAGTGAAAAAGCCAGCAAGAGTTAGGACCCCACGATAATTCTCTGAGCAGTTTGGTGGCTGTTTTATTGGTTATCTTTCCTTAGCCACATGTGAGAGCACATTGTGTCTCTCTGAGCCACCTCCAGCTGTGCTGTGGGTGGGCTGAACACCCGGTGCATTGCAGGAGAGGAGAACCTTACCTGTACCACCACTTCTGCTGCTGCCAGATCTGCCTCTCCAACTGCCCTGCATGCTCAGTTTTAGATCAGTAGTGCCTAATAAGAACTGGGGGATACACTTTGTGTCTGGGGACTGGGGGTGGTGCATTGCTTATTTTGTTGGGGTTTTTTTTAATTATTAATTTTTAATTTTCAAATGTGTTTGACATTTATATGAAATTACCTCTTAGGAACTTGAATTCTCTTGCTCTCCAGTTCGATCCATGCTCTTTGGTTAGTGTAAGATTTGCTCAGAAGTGTTGTCATGTAGGACCAGACCGGGTGACTCGATATTGCTGGCAGTTAGTCACATACCTGTGCCACTGGTCTCTGGGGATGCACTGATACCTGTTTCCTAATGGCTTCATTTGGATCCATCTGTTTGCTCCGAATTGTTCCTTACTTCTCTAGTAAGCTCCTAAACACAGAGATCGATGAAGGAGCTTAGAATGATGGGGAGTATTTTTATTTATTATTATTTACTATATACTATATAGCATGTTATTAGTATATTATGTACAATCTAAAGGAGCTTAAAATGAGGGCTTCAGAGTTTAACTATCATGAATGAGACATTATGTCCAACCATTAACACTTTTCATTACCTGATGTTGTGCTATTCTAGATGGTTCCGGTTTGTAGGCTGGCCAGGGATAGCTCTTTGCAGGTCACTGATGGCACTTACTGGACTAGTTCAGTCACCAGCTATACAAAGTTAGGTGAGTTTTATAGGATAAATGTTGAACTTCACAAAATTATCAGTATTTTCTTAGCTTAAAACTTAGAAAAGGACCATTCTTGCAGTGTTACAGAGCATTTGTCACAATCCATGTTCTACAGCAAATCTCCCTTCACACTGCACCCTTCAGAGCTAATTAATTGTGCAGTGTCTGTGCAGGGTACATGAAGTAAAGGGGCAACAGTTTTGCAGTGTTTTCTTGGAGACCTTAAAATGCAAGAGATTTATTTCACTGGTTCTTAAAAAAATACAGAAACTTTTCTTTAGACATTGCAAGTACTCCTTTTCAGATTACATACATACATAAATATTGCTTTTTATTTACTTTGTACTTTGGAGAAACCAGCAATTATTTTTTATATTTATTTTGAGTTTCTGCCTTGTTTTAGTCTCCAGAATAAACAGCATCAAAAACACAGCTAGCCACTGCAGTGCACTTTCATTTTTATCTGCAACTGGGTGTTTCTCAGGGTTTATTTGACTTATGCAGGTCTATCAGAAAAGAAAAGGTAGAATGATACCACTGGTGTGGTACCAATACTTACATGGCAAGTATTTCAATGACCTTGAGCTGGAATGCTCTCAGAGTTCATGCTTGGCTTTGTTTTTCTCCAGCTTTGCATCCTCAATCTAATTTTATCTCTACAAGTGTTTGCCGTGGCTGTTTGCCACGCTGGGAAGTGTTGTACCATATGTTCGCATTTCTTCCAGTGTTTTTGTCTGCACTTGAGGGTAGTCCAACTTGTAGTACACAGACAAATCCCTTTGATCATTTTTCTGGTGTTTGGGATCTCAGGTGCTGTTGATATGTGTCTGCTGACACCTATCTACACAATGCAAATGATACCAACTTGTTCTTGTTATTGCTGAACACGTACTTGTTACAGGAAGGAGTGTATGTCTGCAATCTGGCATGAAAGTCAGCTCGCGGAGGTTGGAGCAGCAGTTACTGGGCTTGTGGATAGCTTTTAATCTTGTTAATGATAATCGCTTTTTTTTCTTTGTATGGTCTTCAAAGTTGATTCTGGAAGTTTGTTCTACAAAGTAATGGTGAAGCCTTGTCATGAGAAAAGAGGTGTTTTCCTTTTGTGAAATGGACTCTGCTCTGGGTATCTAAAGGATTTTTCAACATTAGCAAGGCATTGAAAAGGGAAGAATACGCAGAATTATGGATGAGAAAAAGTACAAGTAGAACATGCTGCATTTGATGGTGCTTCAAAAATTGCACAGCATGGATAGTGGAGATTACCAGATGAAAGTGCTTTTTATTTTAATTGTATTTTGTGGGATTATTTCTGATTTTTAACCGTTAAGGGACACAGACAGAGTTGGTCCCCTCTGCTTTTCATGTGTGGTGTAATTTAGAGTACTCCAGTGATTTTATGTGCTTTAGGGAATCCAGTCAAGCCTGTTGTCACAGGAGAGATGGAGGATAATGGGAACTTCTGTCTGAGGACAAGGGCTGCCCTCTGAGCCCTTTGACCAGGGTCAGTAACATCTTTTCCAGACACAAGCATGAGTTCCCTCTGCCTTGCTCAGAGCCAGCCGGCAGCTCAGCAGCTGCATTGGGCTGGATGACTCAGAAGGAGCTCGTGTTTGTCTGCAAGAAGTTATGTAGAAAGTGAGCCTTATGCCAAATCTGGTCTGCCCTTTTTCTTCAGAGCTCATCTGCCAATGCCTGCAATTGCCCAGCCATCTCCTTGCAGAGGCACATCCTCACTGTCAGCACCGCTTGCTTTTACAAGCTTCACTCCTGTGGTATTTGAGCACCTCGTGGTCTTTTGAAAGATACTACGGCAAACCTCAGAGCTGATCTTATTCCTCAGAACCGTGACTCTCTATTCGGTTTTGCAAGGCTTAGATTTTGAAGGCAGAATCTGCCTCCTCTCTGCCCACACAACAGCCCCATGGTGCTGCTTGTGGGGTTGTGTGTGGGGCGAAGCCTGCAAACCTTCCCTGCTTTCACTGTTGCCATGGTCAGCAGCGCACTTTGGCAAATGCCACATAAATGCAAGCTAATGCCTCACTGGACGTCCTCTGCGGGCTCATAAACACATACGATCTGTGTTATGGGAGATGAATGAGCTGGTCCTAATTGAATTGGTATGTGGGACATCATACAGCGGTTCGCCCTTCTTCCTCCTCCCTCCCTCCAGAAACGAAACATGTTCAGACCATCTGAAAAATGGTGTGTTAAGAAATACTTTTTAGTTAAGAGTATTAAAAAATAACTTTGATATATATTAATTACCAATTTCATTTAATAGCATATTGAACATTATGGCATTTATAAACAAAATACAATCATAAAGCATTATTCTGACTGTTAATTAGCTCTATTTATTCTCCAGATTAGTTTTTAAATATGCCCTCTAGATGCCACTTGATACTAATTAACAGAGTTACATTATTATCTCTATACAAAAGCATTTTTAATTAAATCTAAAGCAATTAAAATTAGCATGAGTTTTTACAGAAATTAAACCCTGGTCAGATGCTTAATTTAGCCTTATAAGACAACATCTGATGACATGGCAGTGTCAGTTCTCCCAAGGGCCTTGACATCTTTTTTGGAGATTATTTTTTGAAGTTTGTTTTCAGGGAAACTTGCCAGTATATTCTACTGTTTAATATTTATGATGGATGTAACCAGTTGGGGTTTTTTAAAGACTAAATATTAATGGGAATCCACATGCACTGCAGTGAGCTGTGATGGAAACGCAAAAGATGCGTTCCTGCAGCTTAGAGGCTTTCACAGTCCCTCGTTGTGAGTGGTGGAGGGAGGTTGGTGTGGGAGGCAGGATTGCATGGGCTGGATGGTGTCCCATTACAAATCAACGATGCTCTTAAACCCCTCTTAAGATTACCATTTTGCTTTGCAATAAGGACAGGATTAATCATAAAACCACAATATCCCTTTTCTGTAATAGAAGAACACAGGGATTGCTTCCAAATTGCACCCGCTCTAGGTTCCTGGAAAAGGTGCCTCTCGGACATTAATACTGCCATAGCATAAGCTTTTCTTCTAATATAGCCTAATGATAAAAATCTTTCCTTCTGGCAAACCCTAACTAAACCAGCTGTATTTAGAGTGGGGTAGGATGCCTTTCATTCCCCAGTATGAAGACTGCAGGAACTTCTCTGCAGGAGACATGAAAGCCACCCACCATGCGTTGCAGCCCTCCCAGCACCATGGCTGGCTACAACCGACTTCTGATTCCTCCAACCCCTTGCATGCCCTCCCTCCCTTCAGATAATCAGCCAGTAGCTCTATTTCTACCTCACAGCTTTTTTCCGCTGCAGCATGTTCCCTCTGGGCGATGAACCATGTGGGGCAGGCACATGCTGGCCACAGGTTAGACTTCCAGAAACATTAGTTTGGGAGTGCGTTTTGTTCTCTGTCTGGGAATGCACCTGAAAAGAGGCATCAGCTGTTGAAATTTTATTGCAAATTTATTAATAATTGTAGAGTAATTAATTCCAAGGCACATTTCTAGCTTTTTATTTACAAGAGCTATCTACTATAGTCTTTAGAGGTTTTAGTCAAGGAACAGCACTAATAAAATCAACATAGCCCAAGCTTGTATTTTATAGAATATATTATTATTTTATATTATATAATTT
>NW_010156319.1:0-703 GCF_000695765.1 Mesitornis unicolor
ACAGCTCTGCAATGAAAATATGATCCCCTCTGTATTTATATATAGTCATACTCCTGTCACTCAGAAACCACATGCAAAAAAGATTTAGCTTTACAAAATTCAGAACTTCAATCTGATACTGACAAAATAGCTTAAGGATCTGTACTTCTTCTGCTGAGCCAAGGTAAGGACTTCTTCTCCAGTAATGAAATGCAGGTGATCTCTTGTAAAGTTTTTTCCACTGGCTGAGCACAATAAAGCTTTTCCTTCATCTTCACCTTTATTATCCTCTCTGCTTGGCTTTATATTCTTCTTAAAGTGTATAAACTTGTACTGGAATTTAATCTTTATAAAGCTGAAAACTTGGCAGAGTAAGCACTTCCCACAGCATTGCATGAGTTCTCTGATAGACACTTCTTTTGGCACTTTTCAGTCCTAACATAATAGCCAATCACTTGTATCTCACTTCTCTGCAGTAGAGTTACTGCAATGGACAGGCTATCTATTGAAGACTGACTGGATTGATTGGATACTGCACAAACAAGAAGGAAATATGTTCTTTTCCCCAGAATGTACTAAAAATATCTGAAGTGAGATATCTGCTCCACCATGGGCTACCATGCATTGCAGGGGGAGAACCTGCATTATCATGGTCTTCACGATGGGCTGCAGGGGAATCTCTGCTTCATGGCTTGGAGCACCTCCTCCCTCTCCTTCTTCACTG
>NW_010156320.1:0-764 GCF_000695765.1 Mesitornis unicolor
TCTTTTTTGTCTTCTTTTTCTTTTTCTTTTTGGTCTTCTTTTTCTTTTTCTTCTTCGTCTTCTTTTTCTTCTTCTTCTTTTTCATTTACTCCAAATGTCTCCTGAACTGTATGTTCCAGAAACAGCCAAGGTCACATGCCACATAGAGAAGACAAAAGACAAAGGATACAACTTGCACTAGAAGGAGTTTAATCTCAACATAATAAATATTTTTTTTTTACAGTAAGAACAAGCATTCACTGGAACAACCTCCCTAGGTATATGGTAGAGTCAACATCGCTGGAGGTTCTCAAGATGCAACTGGACAGAGTGCTAAATAATCTCATCTACACTCCCTTTCCCACAGAAAGTTGGACTAAATGATCTTTTGGGCTCCCTTCCAACCTGGGTTGTTCTATGAATAAAGACAATCACATTCACCATTCAGTTTTTATAAGCTATTTTTCAGTTAAATCAGTTCCTTGCCTTGCTCAATACATAGCTTTGTTAACACTAGTGCAGATGCAATGAAGAGATGGAATGAGAAGGGGTCCTGCACTGTAGAAAAATCCTGTAGAACCTCATTCTTTAACCTGTGGATGTAATTACAATCTCAGCAGTGCTCATCTTTCAGAACTGACTTGTCCTTCCACTTACTGTGAGTCAGGTTTGAGATTTCAGGGAAAATTCCCTTTGGCTCCTTATGCTGTTTTATGATTTACATGCTCTTCCACAGGTTATTGGTGTCTGTTAGTCAAGCTGCACTGGATTCAATGTGAGTTGAT
>NW_010156321.1:0-12294 GCF_000695765.1 Mesitornis unicolor
GGAACCTGGGGTTGTTCCTGCCCAGATGCCGTATTTTCTATAATGGCTCTTTCCATGGATGCTCTGCCTGGGGTCGTCCCCAAATCTCCATCATGAGCAGTTTTGCCCCGAGATGTCCCGGGGGGGTTATTGTGAAGGATGAGGGTGTTCATTTCTGACCAGGCTGAGGCTTCCAGCAAGGCCGTTGCCTTAAATGGAATTTAATGGGAATTAAATGGAAAATCTTCCATTTTCTATCGGTGCAGCAAATATATTCCTACTTCCAAGAGCTGCACTTTTTAGTCATTTCCTCATATATTACATCTTTCTCATTCTTTCCTCTCAGTTGTTAATATTATTGTAAGATCAATATTAAAAATCATATTGTTGCAGGCAGCCCTGTTCTCTCCTCCTCAGCATCCCCCTTCAATTACAATGAAATTAACTCCATTTGACCCAATTTGCTCCCACAAATCCATTTTTACCCTTGCTTGTAACCTTGCTGTTGTCTAGCTGATGAGAATTATTTGATTACTTCATGTGGTGGTGAATCAGCAAAAAGATTTTGCCTTCACAAGGGGCGAAAGCAAAGCTGGGCATGGCGATGGTGCCTGGGAAAGGCTTGCAGCTCGTAGCCAGCACGGTGTAGCCCTCATAGCTCGTTTGTAAAGCAGAATTAATTGGTATTGCATTGATGCCAAACAGAGCGGATATATCCTATAACGAGAATTGGACGTATTTTTCCAAATTAAAAAAATTCCTGGTACTTTTTCATCACTTGGAAATTCTGGAGAGTCACAGCTGAGCAGCGGTGTTCTTCACTCTTCAGGTGATTTCTCTGGCTGTTAAATCCTGCTACAAACCCAAGGTTTTTATTCTTTTGCGTGATAATTCAGCGGTCCGCAAAGTGACAGCAACTGGAGGAGCCTTTTCTTACCTTTTTCTGCTCAGATCCATTTGCTCCTCATAATTCAGGGTTCATAATTTACTGTAATCTGTGCAAGCATCACTGCTGCAGCTTCTAATTTACGTCCTTCTGTTTGTCACAGCACGTACACTCCAAAATAAGTAAGTGTAAGTATAAATATACGTGTATAAGTGTATGTATGTATACTTATTTATGTGTATGTGTATATATATAATGTATATATGTAAATATATGAATATATATTCACATATATACATATACACTTCATTGCTTCACTGATGTTGGTAATTAATTCAGGGTTGGCAATCACGGGCACAGGTCATGGGCTTATGGAATTAGAAATACATCTTTGAGATACTGAGCTGGGAAAGAAAAATAATGAACCAGCTGGGAAATAAGGAGAGATGGACTTTTTGGTTGAGATAGCAATTATTTTTTTTCATATTTGACAGTCTCACTGGCTTGTTTGTAAAATTTCCAAAGCCAAATTGGCCAAGGATCTGGCATCCTGGGGTGGATGAGAAGGGGTGGTTGTAGGGCAGAGAGGTTCTCCTGCCCCTCTGCCCTGCCCTGCTCACACCACAGCTGCAATCTTGTGTCCAGTGCTGGGCCCTCAGCTCCAGAAGGACAGGAACTGCTTGAAAGAGTCCAGCAGGGCCACAGAGATGAGATGCTGGAGGGAGTGGAGCATCTCCTGCTGAGGAGCGGCTGAGGGAGCTGGGGCTCTTGAGCTTGGAGCAGAGGAGCCTGAGGGGTGCCCTCATTCCTGGGGATCCATTGGGAAAGGGCAGTGTCAGGAGGAAGGAGCCAGGCTCTGCTCTGGGATGTCCAATGCCAGGACAAGGGGCAATGGTCCCAAGCTGGAGCACAGGAGGTTCAAGCTGAAGATGAGGCCAAAGTTTGTGAGTGTGAGGGTTCTGGAGCATGGCCCAGGCTGCCCAGAGAGGTTGTGGAGTCTCCTTGTGTGGAGACACCCAAAGCCCTGGCCGTGTTCCTGTGTGACTGCTCTGGTGCTCCTGCTGTGGCAGGGGTTGCACTGGGGGAGCTTTCCAGGTCTCTGCCAACTCCCAACATTCTGGGATTCTGTGATTTTTCCTCTGATTCCCAGGAGCCACAGATGCCCAAACCTCCCAGGGAAGGTTTTGGGGTGAGCAACATCTGCCGAGGGGAGCGCAGTTGTGTGGGTCGTGGGCGGTGGGTTGGTTGGTTGCCCTTCACCATTGACCGCCTCCTCCACTTCTCCATCAGTGCCGAGCCTCCTCGGGCAGAGAGGAGCGAGGTTTTCCATGTGTGTTTTGCCCTGTATTAAAATAGTCTTAAATGTTAATCTGTTTCACAATTTGCTGAGGGTTTGTTTTTTTTTTGTCCTGTGAAATCTGTGGAAGGCTGGAGAAGAACGGCAAATTTAGGCCGCGCTCAAAAAATGAATTTGGTGTAAATGCAGTAATTAAAAGACAAATGCATGGCAAGTTGTAGAATATTCATTTTCTGCCTTTATGTGAAATAGAAATAATTTAAAAAATTCGGTCTGAGAGTGAAGGTTTTTAACAAAATCATTGTTCATTGAAACAGCACATGCAGTTTTCTAGTTTAATAATGCACCTTTAGGCTACTGGGTTGAAATAATTCACTATTTTCCTCTTGCCCAGTTTCTCTCTTGGACTTGTGTTGACATTTTGCATTGCTTCCCAGTGCTTACTGCGGGATTTTTGACCTCAGACCAGTAAGAGCCTGTGCCGGAGTGGTCCGTTCTGGTCCGATGTGTTTAGCCGAGGTGTGTGGTTGTTCTTCACCCTGTGGTGAAGTTGGCTATGGCCGGGCTGGGTGGTGGCCGCCATTCAGTGCTGCAGATGCTGGATGGCCAAGTATGACCATTCATTGGCCATTTGTTGTCACACTTTTGTTTGCAGAAAATGGAAACTTTCTGGATTTCTGAGGTAAATTTCAGAGCTCCTAAACATTTTTCCACAGAAATACATCAGAAATTGTGCTGCATGATACGAAACGCCTCTCAGGATTTAAGGACGCTCAGGCAATTAAGAAACGCTTTACAAGTCCTACGTGACAGGAGATGGAAATCAGGTCGGATTAAGAAAAAAAGTTTCTTTTAGCAAGGTTAATTCTACCTCTCCTGCTGCATTTCTGCTCCCTGCCTGCCCGGAGATGTGTCTGTCCCAGCCGGGAACGCGCGGCTGTGAACCAGCAATGCATAATCCACAAAATGCAAATGTTTTGTCTACCAGCTTGCCAAAATACATTTTTCATTTATTACAGTACCATACGAGTAACATGTTGGAGAGAGTTAATAGGTAAGGAAAAAAACAAACAAGAATGATCCTATAATAAATAACTTTTTGGGGGGTTGTTCTCGGGATCCCCAGCATCTTCTACCAATGCTGGGATGATTTACACCGATGAAAAAGTCCTTTGCTTCTCCATGAGCCCAGCCTGCCCTGGACTCTTGTAGTCCCTGTCGTTACTCCCATCACAGATAACCATGCGGGTACGCCTTTGCAGCATCTCCGTGATTTCTACTCCAGCTAGGGATTTTGTACAATTTTGAACTGAAAGGATGGAGAATCGAGGATACAACATCAGACGCTTGTTTTCCACCTTCCTTTCTCTTCAATTTGTTTTTAATAAACTTTTTCTGCATCTGTAATTTGCCGTTTCACAGTAATGCATTAACGCTTGCACCCCCTTCCACTTGTTACTGGGTTTACTGTTCCCTTCAAGTTTAATTCAGTTTAAGAAGCCAAGATAATAATCTTTATTGGATGCCTCCAATAGCAGAGCAGTGTTAAATAACTTAAACTGTGTCTTCATAAGGTTGGATAGCTCCTGTGTGCAGAGGGGGCAGGGGGCTACATCCCAATGGCCCCAGGAGCATCACACCACAGGGATGCAGGGATGCTGAGATGCAGGGATTAAGGTATGCAGAGATGCGAGGATGTGGGGATGAAGGGATTGCAGGGATGCAGCCCATGGTGCAGCCAACAGCACACGCCATCCCAGGGGGGCACGCAGCCTGCCCTTATATTTTATGTATATATATATATAATCAAATTAATCATAATATATATTAAATATTGTATATCAAAAACTCCCCAGAGTCCCTCAGCTTTAAAAACTTCCAAAAGGCAAATGACAAATTTAAACACGGGGAAGCAGTCAGGATTCCGTGCCAATGAAGGCTTTTTCAGCTATGTCCATCAAGTGCTGCTGCTCCCCGATGACAATAATTGCACAGCCAAAGCCATTTAAGCTGTTTGGAAATGAAATATCTGATTTCCACCAAGGAAAAGGGAAAGCAAGCCTGCACCAAGAGGTTTTGGGGAAGAATACCCAAACTAACCAAATTTCATGCACTGGTGAGAGATGCTGAGGGCACCGCATCCCTCCCTGTCTGGATGCCCGCGTTGTCTGCTCCTTCCTAAATGCAACTCTCAGATCTCATCTAAACGTGCCTTTTGCTCGCTGATCACGAGTTTTGCCTTGACAAGCAATTTCTAAACTGATGACAAAGTAAATCACATTATTTCCGAGCCAGCACACCCCAGATAAGCTCTGTAGAAAACAAGTAAGTGTCCTTCAGCACTCCTAACACAAAAATGGAGTTAGAAAGGGCCCTCTTCTCAGGCTTGCAGAACGCTGATGGTTTCAGGGCTATTTAATTTGCTTTTATTTCTTGGATTGCAATTCCTGACCCCTTAGCAGAGCAAGTGCATGAGGGGGTTGCTACGAGCGGCAATATTTAGTGAAAACCTCCTATTGTGTCAAGCTCTAAATAAAGCAATAGTGAGCACAAAGGTATCCAGGACAAGGAGCAGGTATCCATGGAGAAGACAGCTGGGCATTTCCTCCAGGCTTTAAGCAGGCAGAACATCTGCCGGAGGCAGGAACCCTGCTGAATGTTGGTTTTTTTTAAAAATAAATAACACTTGAGAGGTATCAACTGGCCACAGAGAAAAAAACGCTGACAATATAATTAATAATTCATCGAGGATAACCATCTGGGGAACGTCTGCATTGCAGGTCGAGCTGATACGGTAACCGAGGAGAGGAAATCAGTTGCTGCATAAAAATAATGGCTAAAACTTCAATACCACACACAGAATACTGGGTCCAAAAGCCAGGAGCACCGTGAATATTCAGGCTCATTTGCGCCAGACATTGCTTTAGGAAATAAATCTTTGTGCGGGTCCTGGTGTGACCCATCCACAGGTGGGATGCAGGGATCAGCACCCAACACCCTCTGCTCGATAGCAACTCCAAAATGGGGCTTGGGCTTTTGGAGAGCTGTTCTGCAAATGGGAAACACACCAGGAGATCTGGTCTGGAGTGTTTTTTCACCTCACGCAAGCAGACAAACAAAAATTGGAATAACAGACCATAGCTCCAGGTAGGTGCAACTGTTACGCATCAAATGATGAGTACGTGATGCAGGATACAGAATATTAACAGGTTTAATAATGAACTACCTAAAAGGATGAGTAAATGATTCACGGGAATATTAAAAAATTCAGCAGCGTGCATAGAGTGACCCCACTCCTGGTCCCAAACCTCTGCTCTGTTTATGTTGCTCTCCCAATCCCATCAAATTACATTTTCCTTTTCTTTTTAATAAATTCACTCTTGTAAATACGAACGCTCTATAAATGATAACATAACTCCACTGTAAAATAAACTCACTCTTGTAAATACGAACACTTTATAAATGATAATACACCTCCACTTGACCACGCATCCTCAACCTTGATGCGCGTTGGGTACCGCCCCGGGTACCGAGCATCAGCGGCAACAAATGGCCAACAAATGGCCAATGAACGGTCATGTTCAGCCATTGAGCAGCAGCAGCAGCAGCAGTTAGGAAGAGCCTTGCTTGTGGTTTCATACCCAGTGTTCTCAGTGCAGATGCCTTTTGATAGGGATTTTCCTCAATGGTCACCACCACCAGAGGGTCTCAGCCGTCGTTCTGCTCCTGAAGCCTCCTTTTCCCCTGCTTTCTCCAGAGCTGTTGGTTCACAGTGTTTATTGTTTATTATCTTAGATATTTATTATCTACTATTCACTGCTGGGAGCACATGGCTCGCGACTTCTGTGTGAGCTGAGTATAACTTTGTCTTATTGCAATTATTATTATCATCTTCATCATCATCATCATCATCATCACTGTCATCATCATCATCATTTATTTTTATATTATTTTAGTTGAGTTTATTTATTAAACTGTTTTTATCTCCACCCACGAGGCATGGGAGTGATGGCTTTGGGGTGCTGTGGGGTCCCATTGGGAATCCCTGTGAGGTTAACTTGAGCAGGGCTAAGGGAAGACAACACACAAATACCAAGATAAATGTAGTAAATATAGGTGGTCTCTTGGAGCATCAATTTTTCCTCTGCTCCTGGTTCCGCTGTTGGCCTGTGCCTGCATTGGGATAATTTGGGGCAACACGGAGCGCTCCCGTCTCCTGCATCACTAATAGAGTACAGGATTGCAGGTGATGGAGGACACGTGTAGCCCCCGTGTCCCACCACCCTGGGCTGTGTTCAGGGCTTTCCATCTTTCTCCTGCCCATCGCCGCGAGCTGTTTTGCAGTTTTTCATTGCAAAAAGGCTCCTCCAGGACACCCGCAGAGTTTTCCCTCCCTTCCGTGGTGTTTTTAACACCAGGTGGATGTGGATTTCTGGCTGATATGGGCTTTTGGGAGCAGAGTAATGACAAGTCGGAGCAACTTTAAAGTTAAAATTACGACCTCAGAGTATGAAAAGGTGCAAGGGTAATAAATATGAGGTAATATGTGGATCAATAATGTGCTGTTTTCAGGGTTTGGTTTCATTTCCCCTTGGAGAGCTCCCAGCACATCGACCACCTCCTGGAGCTGTAATTTTAGTTCCCACGCTATCCTGTTGGCCTCAAGTTGCACCAGTGAGGTTTAGATTGGATATTGGGAAACATTTCTTTATTAAAGAGTGGCCAAGCACTGACAGGGGCTGCCCAGGGCAGTGGTGGAGTCCCCAGCCCTGGAGGGGTTCACAAACCGTGTGGATGTGGCACTTGAGGACGTGGTTTATGGCCATGGTGGGGTTGGGTTGACGTTGGACTGGGTGGTCTGAGAGGTCTTGTCCAACATAAATGACTCTGTGATTAAAAACTACATTTGCACCAAGTTCACAGCTGTGGTGATAAATACTGAAACGGCATTGGAAGTGCAAGATCTTTAATTTATTGTTCCCCAAATAAGAGGTAAAGAGGCCAAAATTGGTGCAGAGCTTTCCCAGCTGTGGAGCGCTCCGGCTCTCTATTCCCTCATCAACGAGCTCTGCAAATCAGTATTTGTGAGTTATCCAAGAAATGCAGAACCACATAAAACTCAGTAGAAATTTCATCCAAAGATGATAAGAAATATCCAAATATCCAGAATATCCAAAGAAATGGCTGGTTTGAGGGTGCCCTGGGACCATTAATTAATTGTTAATTAGCTGGTCGCTGGTGTCATCCTCCAAATTCCTCTCTTGGAGTTTTGCTGCCAGTTTGGGGCTTGAACGTGCCAATAAGTATTTTGCTGGTAAAGGAAGGAAACGGCTTAAGAAAAAGAGAGAAAAGAAGATTTCAAAACAAAAAGAGTGTGGGGAATAATGCACAACAAACTAAACTGCAAAAATAGTTTTCTTAACATAAATGAGCCCAGTTTTGGTGCTTGCAGAGCGTGCAGATTGCTGTGTTTCTGAAGGGGGCTCTGCCATTAAGATTCATTGTTTAAATCCCGTTATTACCGTTACTCCTAATGGGAAATTACGTTTCAAAGTGGTGCTGTTGAGGTTGTAATTTGGATATGAATTTTCTGTTCTCTCATGATAGCCTGCCTTTTCTTCTGCTTCACCTGTGAAAATACAACTTCTTCACCTCTTGTATTTTGAGAACAGCGCAGAGAGATTTTTGGGATAGGAAGGAGTCTCCAGGAACTCCTGCTTTGCAGTGGTGTGCAATTTCCAGTCATTGCCCCCAGGGTTTCCCATTTAAATAGCTGTTGCCCACAGGGATACATACTTAAAATGAGCTTTTATTGTCTAACTATAGCTAGAAGCTTGCATCTCCATCCCATGGTGTGTATTATTGCTGTATCTTTCCCCTTTCCAATAAATTGTGTAACGCGTCACGTAGGAATTATTCTTGAGCAATCCATGTTCACCGACGAGTGAAAATCTGAATTTTTGTATGTTTTTCTGCCCTTAAAGAACTACTTTATTTACATAAGTTTAAGGCAGGGACATGTCCTCAATGGAGGGGTCTGGAGCAGCCGAATGCTGGGGAGCGGCTGAGGGAGCTGGGAGGTTTAACTGGAGAAGAGGAGCTGAGGGGAGACCTTATCTGAGGGGGTAGCGAGGGGGTGATTGAGCTCTGCTCCCCAGAAACAAGCAATGGGACGAGAGGAGGTGGCCTCAAGTTGTGCCAGGGGAGAGGGAGGTTGGACCTGAGGGGAAATTTCATCATGGACTGGCAGGGGCTGCCCAGGGCAGTGGTGGAGTCCCCATCCCTGGAGGAGTTCACAAACTGTGTGGATGTGGCACTTGGGGATGTGGTTTAGTGGTGGACAGGGCATGGTTGAATTCAATGATCTTGTTACACTTGAATTAAATAAATCAAATATTTTAAGAATAGTGTATGTGGATAAATAGAGCTATAATGATAGAAGTAGTTATGTTAAGGCTTGATTTTAGGGCAGGCCGTGATTGGGAAACCTGCCCTGGGAAACTCTGTGCTAGGTACAGAGCATAGATAAGACAGAAACAATGTTTAAAGGATTCAACAGAGCATGTAGAACACAAGGAAATAGCAAATTGTTGGTAGTGATTTGTTGTTAGTGGTAGAGGTAAAATATAACATACCAAAGGAATTATGGTGGTGGGAGTTAAGTTAGATAAATAAACTCATAGTCTTAAGTAAGCTGAGCATGTAAAATTTATAGCCTAGGTGGAACATGTAACTGTTTGTAACCTGTTATCTGAACCCATTATCTCTATGATGAATGTAACTGTTTGTAACCAAGAAAACTGTATTTTTGCACGTAGGCCAAGTTGTAACAAGGTATAAAAGCTGAAACCAGAATGGGGGTCTTTGGGATCCTGACTTTGGACGATAGTCCTCAGGTCCCCAGGCCCCGAATAAAGCACCGCATAAACTGACACTCTGTTAGTTTGTGTTCTTTGTTCTACGGGCAACAATCTTAAAGGTCTTTTGCATCTCAGGATGGCAATCTCAGCTCTCAGAGCTGCTGATGTCTGCACTGTAGAAGCTTCACTGGAAGCATCTTGGAGTTGTCCATGTCCTTTGGGGTGACCTGGGCGTTCTCCTCTGGCACTGGGATGTGAAGGGAAATGTTTGGGCATAGAGAAAAGGGCCATTGCCTCTGGCTCACCCATGCCTCAGCAGCTGGAGAGTATCTTTGTTACCGAAATACTGGATCAATAACTTTCTAAGACCAATTTGTAGGCGTTAGAAAGCAAGACATTCTTTAATTCAGCACTGGGAGCAAACAGGAATAATTTCATGAAGCGATGCTCAAAATACGAGCGGTTGGCAGTAGCGTATATATGCCTTACACATTCATGACATATAAGTTCACATATGTATTACATTTCCAGTGAAAAGTTTACATATGCAGTACATTCCCAGTAACTAATTAAAATATCTGCATACTAATTGTGCACGCTCGATTAGCATGAGGAGTGGTCACTTAAGCTGTGTTTTTGTGGAGCCTTCTTAGCTTTCAGGCTCCTGTGCTTTTGTTTTCACAAAGCCTGACTCCTCAAGTTGGTCTGAGTAGGGTGATTCATTCACTGCTTATCTGTGCCTCCATCTCACAAGGCAGAGCCAGCAAAGTGGGCCTCAGATCAACTAAAACCCTGTTATCCTCATGCAGCTTCTTCCTCGCTAAAGTTGGTCAATATACACGGATAAGAATATTTCTTATATTATCCAGTCTATCAGGTTACAACTTTGGTGCTATCTCGTTAACAGTTGGTTGCATGCAAAGTTGTACATGGATGTTTAAATCCTCATGCATTTATAGTGTTGATGGGCAGTGCATCACAACACCACAGTTTGTGGAGGGTCCAGGGCGCTCGCTCCTTCTGCACCAACCAAGGGTCCAGGATGGAAACCAGACCCTAGAGCCTCTCTCAAAATACTGCTATCTCCCAAACTACCCTTCAGAGCCCTATTAATTATTCATTCTTTTTTGCCTCTTTATTCTGTAGTGTGCCACTTTGCATATTTTAGCTGCAATCATCTAACGGGAAGCAAACCGTAGGGCTAAGCAGATTGGCGGCGTTTCGCCGGAGCTCCTTTCCTCTTCCTCATTATGCTGCAGATGCCTTAAATTCGGGCGGTACACGGTAACGGGGATGACATTTCCCACAGTGGAACATTGCTGACTTAATGCTGTGTGAGGAAATAGCACAGATTTATATTTAATATTTCTTTGCAAGCCGGCATCGCAGTGGAGGATTTCTCTTACTTGTGGCTGTTTCTCAGCAGCCAGACCTGGGTGGGTTTTTAAAGCTGTGGAAAATTATCATAGAAACACAAAAATCCTAGAATGGGTTGAGTGGGAAGAGACCTTAAATATCATCTATTTCCAGCAGGGACACCTCCTACCAGCCCAGGCTGCTCAACGCCCCATCCAACCTGGCCTTGGGCACTGCCAAGGAGGGGATTCATATAATGCTTTACACTACTCATATGTGTATGTGTATATATCTATGTCATGGTTTAGGGCTGGGCTGGCCACTAACTCCTGGCCAGACGCTCTCTGTGAACTCCTCTGCCCTCCCCAGAAGGGAAGGGAAAAGAGAAGAAGGGAGAGAGACTTTACGGGTTGGGAAAGAAAACAACAGGTTTAATGAAACAATAACACTGATACTACAGGATAATGATGTGAATAGGAAAAGAATTGAATATATACAGACATGTACAAATATATCTGCAAAACCAATATAAAATCCTCCCCCAGTGACGAGGATGGCACCAGAGGCTCTGGGAGCACTGGAAAAGTCCCAGTGTGGACCCAGCAGCAGTGGGAGCTGATGCAGGAACACAGGGCTCAGGATGAGAGGCAGCCCAAGCAGCAGGGTCTGCTGGGCCTTGGGCCATTGCAGGGGTGGAGAGGGAAGGAAGGGTCCAAGCTGGGAGGGTCCAGCCCCTGGGGATCCCTGGGCTTTGCACTGAGTGTGGCGTGTGTGGGATGCAATCCCTGGTTGGGCAGGTTTGGGTCTGCTCCTCCTGTAGGTGCAGACACAGCCCCCATGGTGAGACAGTGGCCTTGTGATGATCACTTGTAGCAGTGCACACTGTTGTTAAACCGTGCTGCTGGTTTGAGCAAGTTCAGCCCCTGAGAAGAGACTGAGCTGGAAAGTAAATCACTGAATAGGAAATCAGTTCTGTTGAGCTCAAACCAGGACAATGTATGAACTCATGCATAATAAAAAATGTAAGTTTAATTTTTGGAATTTTTGATATATATTTAGTTTTTTGAATTTTAATTTTTTTTTTAACCTGGAAGAACTTTATTGTTTAAAACCTGCCCAACAAATGTGCCTCACGATGTGCCTTAGATCCATGATACCCATGATCCCATCCCATCTTCCCACTCTAGGTGTGTTTATGGGTGTACTTGGCCCACGTGAAGGTGTCACCAACAGCAGCGTTGAGGTCAATAATGTTCCCTGGGTGCCTCCTCCTGTTGTAATTAATTCATCAGCAAAGCTCGCTGGAATTAGAGCTCAGTTCTGAGAGAAGCTGCTAATTGAGAGTAAATGGCTCATTAGCGTCGAAGAGCTCAACCTGAGAACATCAGTAAACACAAACACCATAATTAATGACTTGCAGGTAGCAATAGGCTTGTGTGGCTGCTCCGTGTGAGCACAGAGATGGGACCGTGCCAGGCACGGTATGGAAAAGCTGGATTTTGGGGACTAACAACGTTTTGGAAGGTGCTGAGGTGATGCACGCATGGGGTGCAATGGCCATCACTTGGGCTTGGGTGCCTACAGCGCTGCATGGGCAGCCTCCTCTTAGACTCAGACATGGTAAAAGGAAACAATAGGCTGTGGTTTTTAGGGAAAAACCATAGAAAATAAGGAGCGGTGGCTGCTGTCAAGAAGATTGTGACCATGGGGTGCTGGGTGCTGTCTGTGGGATGTTCGTGCACCTCTCATTTTGGGGGAGGCTGCAAAGAAAGCGACCCAGCAGCAGAAGCCCCCATCTCTCCATTTGCTGTCATCTTTCAGAGAAAAGGAGAATAGCTTGAAAACGCACAAAATGGGTTTTCATACCTCAGTGCACAGGGAAATAATAGACATATATATTTTTTATATATATATTT
>NW_010156322.1:0-448 GCF_000695765.1 Mesitornis unicolor
CTTTTTGATTTCACTTGTATTTTTAAGCAATGCTTAAAGTTAAGAAATGCTTTATAGTGCATTGAAACCATGAGTTCTGGCTTTTTATATGTGCATTTAAGGACTTGGACAAGAAAATCAAACCATACATCAGCTGGGACAGTGTGTTGGGATGAACAATTACAGCAGTAAATAAAGCTTTCTGCTGGCATACCAAGCCAGACGGTGTCTTCCCATCCAGTGAGCTGCCATTTGTTAACAGTTGCTTGTTAGGGTCTTTCTCCTCTAGGCCCATTCTTGGTTTTGTATATGTTGTAGTCGTCTTGACAAGGGAAAAGAGGCACTTAAATTCACAATGCCTGTGACATCTGTTGCAGCACTAGAATTACAAAGCTCTCGCATATTTTACTTTTCTGTTTTTCACTTTTTGGGAATCTTATTGGCTGTCTTACATTTTAGTTTGTGGGTT
>NW_010156323.1:0-12268 GCF_000695765.1 Mesitornis unicolor
TCTGTGATTCTGTGATTCTGTGATCTGTTGCCATTTCCTCTCAAAGTATCACCTGTTATATTCCTTACGCTAAGGGCCATCACCCTAACCAAAAGATCTAATAAAGCTGATATTTATGTCTAACCTAGCCCTTTATCAATTTGTACCTCCGAAAGCAAACACAAACCCTGGTTTTGTTATTGTTGTTCTTTTTGTTTGCTCATTGAACAAATAATGCATAGCTGTTATTAGTTCGAGTTATGATTACTTCAGAACTCATGAGTGGAAAGCAGAAGGTCACTGAGTCCAAGCTGAAAATTTTTTTCCTTATGCCCTCTTAAACAATGATCCTTCCAGGCTACTCACATGTCCATACTCTCTGCAGCTTGCACTGCAGAGGCAAAATTCCCTGTTAGACAGATCCCTTCAGCCATAGAGCCTGGATCTATCAGACGAATGGTAAAAAGTAGACATAAGGGAAGAAAGAGTGCATGCAGAATCCAGTAGGTCAGACCTCCTCATTCTAGGTAACCTAATGAATGAGAATGCGTGATCAACACAGCAGTAGGGGCCACTGCTAGCCAACCCAGCTGCCCCTAGTTTCTTTCTGTCTTCTCTGCCATGTGGGACTGTGGGAATTGTCTTCAGGGCTTGTTTTGGTCTAGGACACATAGGAAATAAAGAAAGGGAACAGTGAAAGAAAATGTTCGCACTACTGTGGTGAATATCGAGGAAAGGAATGTCTAGGAATATTTAGTGAAAGTTCTTCTCTCTATTAAAGCAGAACTGCTGGTAACTATGCGTGCATGACTACAGAAGGAAATAACTGAAAATAGGGTGCTCTGGGAGGAGAATCCAGCCTTCTCATCTTCCTTTAATTTTAAATGAAAAATATGTTTCCTGGTCTACACAGCTTTTTATGTAGTTGTGAAGATTTGAGCTCTGTTGTAGTTAAGTTTTATGCAGCAGCACGGGTTTGAGGTACAAAGAGTCACTGGACAGTGGAGTTGAGGTAGGGGACTGTGCCTTCCCAGAGAACTCCTCCTTGTGCTGTTTCTTGTCTAGATGTTGCGATTTATCTTTTCCTTCTCTTTGCCATTTGGTCTTCTGCATATCTGATTTGTAATAGGAACATCACAGCACTGAGAATGAATCTCGCAGGTCAAGTCCAGGCTCCCGTTGTCATCAAATATTGTTACAGCAATCACAACTGATGCAAAACTGTACAGTGTGAATGCCTTGATAGTGTCCAGTCTTAACAAATTGGTGTTATTTGCCGAGTGAGAGTCCTGCCAGTTTGGAATGAGGCTGGAATCCTAAACTGGAAATTACAAAAAGGGAGAAGCCAGCCGAATGAAGCAAAAAAGACCGTATCACCTTGCAGCTGTTGCAATATGAGAAAACCACTTATCTAGGAGATAAAAAAGTTTCAAAAGGCTGGATGTTTGCAAAAAAATCTACTGTTCTACCTCCATGGAGGGTGTGGAAGTTTCTAATAGATAATGACATAATTTATTGACTTTCTGAGAATAAAGGAGCTACTCTACAGCTAGCAAGTTCTGTGAGTCAGCACACAAAATAGTGCTGAGATTGAATGACTTTGCAGGATCACCTCTCCACAAAGCCACTGACGACTGCAAACCTCTTCTGCTGTCATAGCAGAGTCAAATAGAATGTACCATATTTTCCCAGTATGCAGCTGGATTAAGAGTTTGGAGGAACATTACAAGTTTAGCAATTCATCACACCAAAGCAATGGGCAGGAAACCGCAGGAGGAGTAACATGGCCTCAAATGAGCGGCACATAGCAACATTGGCACAGAACCACGCTGTGAGCACCATGGCATATCATAGAATCATAGAATCTCGGATTGGAAGGGACCACAAGGATCATCTAGATCAATCTCTCAAGGTAGAAGTATAGTTTAAATGAGATGCGTCAGCACCCTGTCAAGTTGACTCTTAAAACTGACCAATGTAGGGGAAGCTAGGGAGAGATATCAGTGACGTTCACAGGTACTTAGATCTCACTGGGTTCAAAACCCAGCAGGCTCAATTTGGATAAAGGCACAACATCACCACGCCACTGAGCTCCTGGTAACATGCTTGTCTAAATTGAAGGAAAAAACATTGTAGCACAGAGCCTTTGAAATGTTGCTAACCATTGCTTCAAAATGTGTGTTGGTGTAGGATACAAAGACTGCGGAAACTCCAGACATTGAAAACACATTAATATTTGCTGAGTCGGAGGAGAGAGGCCTGGTAAAGCTGCTAGGTAGGTGCAACAGCATCACACAGTAAAACAAGATACACATCAGGCAGAATGAGTAAATGGACACTCTGCACGGGCATCCATTAAATTCAGGAGGCAGTAAAGAAGCTAAATTTTACATTACATAACAAAAACCACTTTCAAATGAGACTTGATTCAAGGTTTGTTGCTTCTTTATTTCAAAAAAAGGAAAAGCTGTGAAAACCTGTAAAAGAAGAAAAATTACAGTAACTGGTGCTTGTAAAACCCCTATAGGGAAAAGCCTTCTACGGAACTTTCTAGAAGGAGAATTAGCTAAAACTGATACAATATTTGCTAAACCTCTACGTTACAAAATGAAAGGATAAAGAATGGCAGAAAGAATTTGTTTCAATGGCCATGCTTACAATCAATCCAAAGTTTTAAAGAAAATATTGAGCTGTATCCCAAAGCAAAAACTGTTGAAACTGCTGGACAGGGCATTTGGCTGATGTCTTTCATGAGGAAACTGGAACAGATTGGAACAGATGAAACCAAAAATTATACTTGAAGAAGAGGCTGCTTAAAAGCTTATCCAGTGTTTCACAGTACTGTGTTGTGCAGAAGAGAGGCAGAGCAGTAGAAGTATAAAGAAGGCTAACTGGGGTAAGATGGAGCATGTTACTGTGGCAGTAACAAAAGATGGGCTCACAGCCATCTATGTGATGATTTCAAGAGCACCAGTAACATGGCATAAAAATCACTATCATCTGCCATTAAGGACATATTTGCCGTATTAGCTGGTGGTAAGAAGTATGCTCAGTCTAACCTTACACAAAATGGCGACTGAAGATGATAAGAGGTGGTGTTAAGAAACATTAGCTTGCCAAGGTATTTTGCTGTAAAATTTTGTGTTTAGAACAAATGTGTTGCTTTGCCAGTACAGACATCTTGCATTCGTTCCCCTTAGCGTGACAGAAGCAGTAACTTTGTATGCACTGAAAAATTGTATTGAAATGCCTCTTGCCTTTGCTTGTACGTCTCTTACCTCTGCCAAGCTTAATTATGCTCACATTGAGAGAGAAGCCCCAAAACGCACTCTGGGGATGTAAAAGGTTTTGCCACAGGTCACTGTCCTGTCATTTAAATGTTCACACAAAGAAGGTAATGGGCATGACCATTACTTTTGAAAGCCCACTGCTATACCATTCATGTCTGAGTCTCAGTCAATAAGAAAACACAGCCTATTTGTTATTTTACCATTAGAAACAGGAGATAACAGTAAGCAAGCAGCAAAAAGGACAGTCTGTGTGTTTTGCTATGGGCTGAGTAAAACCTCAAGGAAATTGAGAATAATTAATTCTGGCTTAAACAATAGACTATAGTACAATAAAGGACTACTTCATAACTCCCCAGTGGCCACTGAGAACCACCACACAGCCTTTTCCGTAAAATAATCAACTCCATGGGAGGAGCTGTTACTGTTTTTGCTCACCCTTCTCAGAATCATACAGGGAAGGGTGAGTCTGTCTTAACACAGGAAACATAAAGAGCTCAGCATATTTAATCTGAATGCTGCCACGCTTGATGTCTAGAAATATATCGAGGGCAATGGAAATATCAAGGTAAGGCCACAGAGCAGCATTGGCAGAAGCATGAATACATATTGGTAGTTTACAAACTAGACCAGCAGAAATTAATTACTTTTAAATTGGCACACAGTAAGTTTGTGACAGTGAATGTAGCACCTGTAACTCAATGACAGAGGTGGTCACTAAGTGTGTTTCCATCATCTGTCAGCAGTCCTGGCTGACTGGGGGTATTCCACTTGATTGCAGGGTGGCACATGTGATGCCTATTTAAAAGAAAGGGTAGATGGAGGATCTGGGGAACTACAGGCTCTCAGTCAGACCTCAGTGCAGGGAAGATTATGGAGATCATCTTGAGTGCCATCATGTGGCACATCCAAGACAACCAGAAGATCAGGCCCAGTCAACAGGTGTTTATGAAAGACAGATCCTGCTTGACTAACCTGGTCTCCTTCCATGACAAGGTGACCCATTTAGTGGATGAAAGAAAGGCTGTGGATGTTTTCTACCTGAACTTTAGTAAAGCCTTTGACACCATTTCCCACAGTGTTCTGCTGGAGAAACTGGCTGCCCATGGCCTGTACACTCTGCTGGGTAGAAACAGGCTGGATGGCTGGACCTGAAGGTTGGTGGTGAATGGAGTTAAATCCAGTTGGAGGCTGGTCACAAGTGGTGTTCCCCAAGGTTCAGTGTTAGGGTCAGTTCTGTTTAACATCTTTATCAGCCTGGGTGAGGGGATTGAGTGTGCCCTCAGTAAGTTTACAGATGGGTAAGCTGGGCAGAGGTCTTTACCTGCTTGAGGACAGGACTCTACAGAGGGATCTGGATAAGCTGGATCGATGGACTGAGGCCAACTGCATGAGGTTTAACAAGGACAAGTGCCAGGTCCTGCACTTGGGTCCCAACAACCCCATGCAATACTACAGGTCTGGGGAGGAGTGGCTGGAAAGCTGCCAGGCAGAGTGGGATCTGGGAGTGCAGACTGGATCAGCGGACTGAACGTGAGCCAGCAGTGCGCCCAGGTGGCCAAGAAGGCCAACAGTATCTTGGCTTGTATCAGAAATAGTGTGACCAGCAGGACCAGGGATCTGATCCTTCCCCTGTACTCAGCACTGGTGAGGCCGCATGTCAAATACTGTGTTCAGTTTTGGGCTCAAGAAGAACATTGAGACACTGGAGCGTGTCCAGAGAAGAGCAACGGTGCTGGTTTAGAGCACAAGTCTCATGAGGAGCAGCTGCAGGAACTGAAGTTGTTTAGTCTGGAGAAAAGGAGGCTTGGGGCAGACCTTACCACCCTCAATGACTACCTGAAGGGAGGTTGTAGCGAAGTGGGTGTTGGTCTCTTCTCCCAAGTAAGAAGTGACAAAATGAGAGAAAATGACCTCTAGTTGCACCAGGGGTGGTTTAGATTAGATATAAGGAAAAATTTCTTCACTGAAAGGCATTGGAATGGGCTGCTCAGGGAAGGGATCGAGACACCAACCCTGGGGGTATTTAAAAGATGGGTAGATAAGATGTGTAGAAACATGGCTTAGTAGTGGACAGATGATGGTTGGACTCGATCTTAAAGGTCTTTTCCAACCAAATGATTCTATGATTCTAGACATAGAATATACCTGGGAAGTCTCCTCTAATCTTGTATTCCCTATCGACGTGGCAGCCTTCCCTTGAAAGCTCTTTCCAACACAGTTCCCTTTTTGTGTGGCCGTATATTTGCTGCAGTCGAGATCTGTCTCAATTACTTCTTGCAACTGCTGATAGTCCCATTCCTTTCCAAGGTCTCTGATGTTACAGTGACTTAGTATTCCCTTTGTTAAGTTCCATTTTATAAAAGGGACATAAAAGGGCTTAAATCCTCATGTTCAGGGTCCTTAATAGATAGTTTCTTAAAAGAGACTTATCTCAGGCATTGCTTTTATTCACTGATTTAAATGTGTTCAGTCAGCTACAATAATAAAAAACAGGTAAACTGAGGCACCACCTGATATTTATTTCTGAAATATTAGTAACTATAACATATGTCAACAGAGGTTTGTAGATTTATTTGTTTTAAGAGAGCAATACATATATAAGAAGGTGCTTTAATCTGTGGGCACGGCTTATGCAGCTCAGCTCAAAAAACTTGCCTAAGTACAGGAAAAACCAAGGTGTAATAAACTACTCTTTCACAGCAGTTTCATACAGCCTATGTAGGTTCACTAATAGAAATATAGATAACTAATAGAAAAATAGATTTCAGTAGATGCATCTAAATCAGGTCTAAATAGCTTGGAAGATCCAATGTGCATCAAATACATCCTGAATTATGATGAAGTTGTGAAAAATTGTCCCTCTTTATGGATGGCAGCTCTTCAACTGAGTGTGGATCACACAGATCACAGCTTTTATCCAAATGGCTGTTTGGAACTATTTGAAACACATCACGTTATTGTCTTACCATCCTGCCGTAATAATTACAGCAGAAAGTTTGATCCTGATATTTAACAAGCAAAGTATGTTGTGGGTCCAAATGTGCCCGATAAATGAACATTGTGCCAAGCCATGTAACAACCATTTCAGTGGGTTAATCAAGCCCCTGTGAAGCTTCAGTAGAGGGCATGGACCTCATCAGACCCATTATTGTCCACACTGTTCAACATCTGCAGTATAATTTGTCACATTACAGCCATTATTTGGAGCCTTGTTGACACACTTGCTTTGAGGAACAAAATGTCTGTTCAGCAAAGCTAGGATATTAAGTCAAAACCAAGAAGGCAACATTATAACATCAGTGAGGAGGAAATTGTTATTAGAGTAGAAATTCCACTTTTCACCTTTGTGGAATAGCCCACTGGAGTCATGATGGTGCAAAAAAAAACCAACCCTGCAGATAGGTTGGAGAGGTTCATATACAACAGAACAACTGAATTTGTACCGTTTCTCTCAAATAGCCTGAACTGCATCCTCACAATATATTGAATAATGACTAAAAAAAGCGATGATGGAGAAGGATGCAGTATTTTCAGTATGATAAGGTTGAGTGTAACCGCTTTATGGGAAATGAATAGCACCAGATTGAAGTACAAAACTCTGTAGATGAGTAGCAGATGGCAAATGAAGGCATGTGAATACACGCATCTCATACCAAGCCAGGCTGATCATTTACTAGAGATCTGTGTTCTGCTTTTGCAAGTTTTACCATTGGTAACTGTTTCCTCTAGGTGTTCATAAAGAGTTAAAACTGAATCAGAACTCACATATTGTTCTCCCTTAACTGCAACTATTTACATATTTTTAAAGCACTCTATTAGTGCTCACCATGTTTTGATGCTCACAGGAATCAGGCAGAGCAGCCCTACAGGTGCAGGTGCAGGTTTGTACACATCTACAGCCGTGGCTATTTAGAAGCCCTGTAACTAGCACGTTCTCTTCGTACTGACTTAATGTGTAGGATAAACACAATTTTAGCCAAACTGTCAACTCGGTAACATAATTGTTCCAATACATAAATGCTTTTGGATTGTGATGAGAGGAACACACAGTCATTTTAAAGATCCCGTGGTGTTTTCTTTGGAGCCAAAAGAGACAACGCAATGGTCAATTAAACAGCCTTGCTTGAGTGGGATTTCTTACATGCGCCAGAAAAGCACAGAGCTTGGTGTATTCCAGCTCTTACATCCACATCTGCTTTTGTCTTTGGAGTGTCTTCAGAGTCAACCAGGAGAAATTTACAACTGATGTTTATTCAGGACACAAACCCAAATTAATGCATTTGGAACAATGTGTTCTTGCTCCAATTCACGTAATGAAATTTGCCTTTGACTTGAATGGGAGCAGTGCTGGGCTTTCCGCAGCTGCTGATTATACATGTCAATATTAGGCTGTGTTTGAATGATGCTGTATTATGCATAAGAATAAAGTAACACAGAGTTGTTGTGAGACACCAGACACCATAATTACATGGATTTCAAGAGAAATACAAAGCAAAATATAGCACTGTATATTAATAGCCCATCTCAGCCTTCCCCCATTATATCTGGACCTTTGTTTACTTAATTAGGAATTATTTTGAAGTTAAATCTGTATTTATTTTCCTGATGGTGGCCTTATTCTGAATGTACATACACTGAGAAGCCCTTGTTGACACGACTGAGCAGGATATTGTATTTTATTAAATTTACTTTGGAGACTTCTGATGCCAATTGCTAGCATGTTTGCAGTCCCAATCGCATTGAAAATCTAGTATCAACATGAGCTTAGAATAATACCCATATGTTGTTCCTGAATGAAGAAAACAGTGCCCCTTGTACTGGTAGACTACAGGAGACCAAGGTACACTTCACTATAACTTCAAGTAAAGGTGACTGATTTTTTTTCAGAATTACATTCATTTAATGGGGTATTAGAAAATATTTCCCCCCTGCATCCACAGCAGTATGAAAGGAATATTTGAAAACTGTTGTTATCGATGTCTGCAAACAATAATCAAAGCTAGTAAAAGTGCTATCACTACCTAAGGTAATAGCAATCTTATATATTTATAATTAAAATAGGGAAACAATCCTAGTCTCAATTCATAAATGTGGGGATGTAGCACAGAGGTATCTAGTGACCACCTCAATTCCACTTAGAAAGGATGGGGGAGAGAAGGGAACAAAGTCCCAGATCTGAACTCAAACCATATTAGAATCTGTCTTCTCAGAAAGAATAAAAACCTATTCTTGCCATGTAACTATTATGATATGAGCTAGATTTTAGAAGTCCTCAGCCAATAGCAGGATTCCTCAGTGGATTTCATACCTAATCACAGGTATGAAATACCTTGTATTTTTAATGATCAAACTTGAGATTCAAAATGAGTACCTAAATTTTAACAGTTTTCTCCAAAGCAAGACCCTCAATGTTCTCACACCACCAAAAAAGTTTCTCCAGTTTAAATAAGCTGTAACAGGACATAACAGTCTCAGGCTGGAGCAGGTCAACTTGGGTGCTATGTAAGGCTTCCAAACGTGCAAGGCTTCTGAACAGCAAAGAGTGTTTAATAGAAGAAATAAGAGTGATATTACCTTGCAGGTGTATGCAACAAGTGCCATGTAATTCAGTAACAAAGATACACAGTCTCTCCAAAGCAATCGCATGGAAACTGATGTATTAAAACTAGCTAATGATTGACTCGCTATTTACAGAAGGCTTTATTAAGCCTTTCCTGCTGCCAGTACTTCATCTTTTCTGTCGTGATAAACAGTGACAGCTTTCCTGTGTTAAAATTACATATTCACAGAAATGGTTTCAGAAATTCACAAGAACCTGCAAATAAAACAGCACTATAGCTAATTACCACAACGTTTTATTATTAATAGTCATGTATATAAGATTCCAATATATTTTTTTTCTTTTATAAATATATTAATTATTCCTTACAACATTTAAAAAAAAGTGGCAAAGGAAGCATTTTCATTGTATTCTCAGGTTTATTTTACTGTTTCAAGTGGACATGGTAAAATTTATTAATGGGCATCTCCAAGCTCAAAATTAAGTCTGTAACAGATCTAGTGACAGAATCAAGGCAGCTCATCCTAGAAACCTAAAACCTAATAACTGGTAAATCTTTATTAGAGCTACCCTACATTTATAGCAGTTATACTGAGAGCAGTCTGAGAGAACAGTCTGAACTCTGATCTGCTGACAGGCTGTCCTGTGTTTTCCAAAGCCTGTTTTCAACCAGTGTTGGGTTTACAATAATATGATTATGTTTCCAACCAGGAAATTATATGTTTCCAGTACTATGGTGTCATTTTCTTCCTTTGAGTTTCCATGTTTCTTACTAGTATGAAAGCTGCAATCTTTAAACTGTGTTACGTATTAAATTTGTGATTCATAAACTGATAATCAAAACAGAGCTACAGAGAGAGAATAAATGAGAATTGAAAGGACCCAGAAGGAGGTTAGCGAAGACATGCAAGCTTTCCACAATGTGTCAAACAAAAAAAAAAAAGGAAGTAAAAGAGGAATGAGGAATAACTAGAAATTAGTAACTCACAACTGGCTAAAATAACGAATTCCTTTGTTTTCACTGGGGTTTGTTCTAGTGAGAATAACGCAGGATTTGCCTATGTGGTGCAAGAACAGCCACAATAGAAGAGTAGTACCCAGCTACACCAGCCAGTTTTCTTCCTTCAGCACCTGTTGGAGCTGCTGTGCACCAGAGGGGCTGCGCATCCCCTCCACCCGGGGGCACAGCTCCTCACGTCTGCAGCCAGGGCTCACATCCGTGCCTGACAGCCAGGCGTGAGGCTCACACAGCTGGATCCTACCTCACATTCAGGTGGGTCTCAGCCTACCCCACTGCAGCACATGGGCTTCCTGCCTATGCCAATGATGCCGTGTGTGAAATGCAGTGAGTCCTGATGACCTGTTCCCCTCCGGCCACCAGCACTCAGTGTGGCCAGGAACTATCACAGAGTTATGCAGCCATCAGGGCTGTGCAGTGTCCACATTTGTTTCATGGCCTCCCCCTGTCCATGGGCAGCCCCAACACAGCCTCAGGAAGAGTTTAATGTAGCAGCCATTCGTGTACAGGAAAATAAAGTTCCTAAGAAGGCAACATATGTACAGTGGAAGCCATGATCTTCTCTCATCCTTATGCTCTCACACCTCTCCAGAGCACACTCACTCTCTTCTCCCTCGTACACACACAGACCCAGCTGGCCTGTAAAACAAGAACTAAGAGACAAGAATGCAGCTGGCAAAGGAGCTGCCTCTTCCCCTTCCTCTTCCGCCTCCACAGAGCCTGTGAAGATGGATGAGCTGCTTCTACTGTGGGAGGAGCAGCCATCAGAGCTTGCTGTATGGGAGGCTTCTGGAGACCTGTAACCCACCTAGCTCTGAGACAACTCGAATGTGCTGCCCTCCAATCTCTGTGTTTTCTAATATGTCCCTCATTACAGAGAGTCATATCATCATATATGCAGTATCAAATAAATCAAGATAATCAAGCACAATCTCAGAAACATGATGGCAATACAAATACCTGACAGAAGCTCACAAAAGACAGGAAATTGAGAGCGACTGTAAATATCGACAAGACATAAAATTAACTCCTGCAGAACCTGCATGATTAGAAACTTGGGCAGATATGGATAGGCTCATCTTGCAAAAATCACGGCTGCATTTCACAGAATCACAGAATCACAGAATCACAGAATCACAGAATGTTAGGGATTGGAAGGGACCTCAAAAGATCATCTAGTCCAATCCCCCATTTAGGAAGAAATAATCTGGTACTTGGTGAGCGGGTAAGGGCCAGAGGCCAAAACACCTCCAGAGACCAAGAAGAAAAAAAGTCAGCAAGAAGAACTATTTGCTTCATTTTGGCACTGTGAAACATTTGGTCCTGCTTACTTTAGGAGAAAGCGCACAGGCAGAAATATTTCTTCTTGACTTGGTGACTGCACTGTTATTCTGAATTAAAACCTCGAAATGGTGGTACTGAGAAAAACAAGATAAATTAATGTATTGTTGGATTTTTTTACTTCCTTCAAGTACTGTGCCCTCAGCACAGAAATTCAAGTGGGACTAAGGAGCAATCTGGAGAGGACTGCAGATGTCTGTCACTAGAGCAGGGTAGAAGTGAGAACTAGGCTACAGCTTTAGGAGTACTTAGTACCCCCTGAGTGAATGGAACCGCTTGAGTGCAAGTAAATGGCTGGAGTAGTATCATTCACATTTTTTATTTGAAATGCATGGTGCAAATGCCCAAGTTGCAGGCACTGTTCACTCAGAGAGTCCTAGTATGGAAATCCTGTCATGCAATACGGACTGGGGTTTCAGAGCTGGGACTGGAACCATCCAGTGTTTGGAACATCCATAAAACTTGACTTCTGGCTCATCATTCTTGCAACAACTCAAGCGTACGTGTTCTGTGCACTCAGTGGCGATGTCCTGTCACAAGCTGAGCATCCATTTGTCAAAGCGAACTGCAATTTATGGTATAGGAACACAGCGGACTCCTATGAGGGTTCTGAAAAGTGAGGATTTACATTCCACGCTGATTCAAAGGCAGATGCAGAGCAATCTCCATACACCAAATCTATGCAAGCAGGCTACATACAAGTTATTTAGAGGTGCTCAAGGAAGCCCAAGGAGTTGTGGAAGGAAATAATACATATGGAAATATACTGATAATATTGCAGTAGTGCTCCAATGATTCCACGAGTCACTGAGATATTGTGTAAAGCACAGTCTGGGGAAAAGAAAAAAACAGTAAACAAATCAGATAACCTTTTACTTTAATTGGTGCATGAGTTTTGGAGATCTAAAGTTTTCAAGGTTTTTCCTCTGTTATATTGAGGGCTCGTGTCTTCCTTGATGAAAAGCGGAGGTGGTCGGATGACTGCATGTGGGAGTCAATGCTTTAAGGGGAAATTCTAGGTACCAGGGGACTCCCACTAAATCCGAGACCTTCCCGGAGCTCCGTCAGTGAGTGAGGGCC
>NW_010156324.1:0-4786 GCF_000695765.1 Mesitornis unicolor
GATTCTGTGATTTATACATGGGAGTGGTGTCTGTTGGCAGCGCAAGACAGTGAAAATAGATGTTCAGCATTGCCTCTCCATTGTGAAACTCTTGGTATTTGCTTGAAATCTCATCGCAGTGTCGGGTTGGTCTCTGAGCTGTGGAGCAGACACCAACAAAAAAGAAATCTGAAGGATCTTTGGTAAGGGGAAACTTCTCCCCTTCTCCTCCATACCTGAAAAAAAAAAAAGGATAAAAAACAATCTATCCAGTCCTTAAGATGTGTGTGTATTTTTTTTCTCATTGAAAAAATAATGCCCAGTTTTTGAGGCAAAGAACTAATATCCAGGAGCAATGGTCTGAAAAATAGAAGCAAATCGGGTGCGTTAGGGAATAGCACCATGAAGAAATAAACAAGAGTGAAGGTAACATAGGCTGCATCTGCCCCTACCTTGCTGCTTTTTTATTTTGGCTCAGCATCAGGCATGGAGATGCCAATTCCCTTTGATATTGGGAATGCTTTTTGTTCCTGTCCTGTGTTTGTGTCTCTCTGTATATGTTATAAGCAGTTGAAAAAAGTTAAGTCATTAAATTGGATCTTGCATTTGTTACTTGGTTGTTACTACTTAAGTGCAATATATGCTGGGTTCCTTAAAACCTGTGCTAATATAGTAGGACCTTAAACATAAAAATAAAGACCATGTGTGCATACATGCACGCTGTTTATTGTCAGTCAGCAGACCCCAGGGAGAGGAATTTCATCATCTGCTGGCTGAGAGTTTCAAACCAGCAAATCCCTCCCCTGTGGAGATAAAGCCCTTGTGAACGGTTCATTACCAAAGTCTCTGTCTTGCTCTTAAGTTCCTCTTCCCTTCAGAGAAGCACCCGTCTAACAACCCTCTTGTGTCAAGGACCTCGGGAGGATGATGATGGTGTTTATGGGCTGTATGGGCTGGTAGTCAGGAGGGAAGGGTTTGTATGTGTGTGGTGTTGCTCTGCGTGTCTGGGACCGTCCCCTCCGCCTGTTGAAGTGAGATGTTTTATTTCCCACCTCCGTGCTAACTGAGTGCATCGCCATGGGGGGTAATGGGATGTTATTGCTGTATTTGCCTTCCTCGCTGGCGGCCGGGGTTTGCACGGCCTTTTGCACAGGGAGGAAATAAAAAGAAAAATGTTGGTGTGCTTGACCTGCATTGCAGCGCTGCCCGGCAGTTCGCTTTCAGCTCATGCTTTGATGTGTATTTTCAGAGCGGCTGTGACACTGTGAATGAGGGACAGCGACTGACCTGAATTTTGGTGGAGAAAACAGGCAGGCAGCTTCAGCAAGTGCCAGAAGAAATAGATGATAGTCTGGCAAATGGTGTTTTATCTTGAGAGCCTCGCAGCTCTTCTTTTCTCTGAACTGCCAGCATGGTTCCCAGTTGTTTTCCCCGCTCCAATGTAAATGATAAGCTTCACCATCATTTCTACATTGTAGAAAGTGCCAGGATACATTGGTATTTAAGAAAGAATGGATCCTTCACCCCCTTTATTTTTTCTTCTTTCTTTCTTTTGTGTTCCTACCTTTCTGACTTAATGAAGGCTGGTTCTACAGAGGCAGCCTTTTTATCGCATGGTCTTTTACAGCCATACTTGGACTGGATAAGTTTGTTGCCCTCTAACAGCAGTTGGGTGAAGACGTTGGATGGGTGTGCTGTGCAGAAGAGATGAATCTTGGCATGTTGGCAGCAAACCTGAGGAAAGTGCTACCAGCTCCCTCCCCAGGGAAAACGGAGAATTAAAGTGTCCTTTCTTCCCTGTCTCTGAATGTCTGCGATTTCACTATTGCAGTCTATCCAATGCTTAAGTGATACCAGGGTAGCCTCCCCTCAGCTTTGCATCGGTTTGGAGCTGGATAAAGCCTGACTACCTTTTATTTCTCATGCTCCTCCAAACAGCGTGACATGGTTTGGGCTCTGTGCCCATCTGTGAGCTGAACTCTCACTTGAATTTCCATCTTGAGCTCATGAGACTGCAGGTTCATACGGCCGATGGCTACTCCTCTGTGGGAAGCGTTGCTTACAGCGAAACTCCGAAAGCAGATTTGCTGTTGAAAGAGACTTTCAAAATGATCGAGTCTTCCAATTCCGTGTTTTGTATTTCCAAGAACCACACGGGCATTTAATGCTCTCCCTAGTCCGCAGGAAATGAACTCCAGGTTGAATCAAAGGACATCTTATGGGGGCTCCATCTCTGTGAAACGCTGCTGGAAAGTGAATGGCTTCTGCGGTGGGTTTTGTTTTCTTCTCATAGCACACGCAACCAAGTCCCTTTTTTAAGTAGAGGGAGGGTTTTTATTGTGCTTGTTCAAGTGCTCTGAACTTCCCCTTCCTCTGAGTGCAGAGAAAGGAGCTTCTCTCTAGTGTAGCAGCACTTTTTGGCTGTGCATCCCTGTGACATCAAGCCTGGTCCGGTGTCATACATAGGTGTGCAAACCTGTACAGACCCTGCCTGGCTATGGAGTGGACTTCCATTCATCGTCTTTTCTGCTGCTGTCACCCTCTTGTTGAGCTCTGCCTTTCTAGGTTTTTGCTTAACATTTGGTATTTCAGGCCAGGAAATGTGCCTTTTAATCAGGCTGCAAATCACTTGGTACTTTTTGAGGACTGTGCAATAGTGATTTGCTGTCAACCTCTCAAAGCTGCAAAGAAAGTTAAAATAAATTCTTAGCAGAACAAAGGGTGATCACCTTTTGATGAATAAACTCGCAGGCAGTTAACATAGTAACTATAATGGCTCCAGACATCTGTCCTCTCCCTTTTGCCAGCTCTCCATATGGCACAGAGCTTGTAGGCTGAGAGCAAAGAGGAAAATCCTCCGTGAAATGTGTTGCTGTGTTTCACGGGACCGTTCCCCACCATGATCAAACCCTGAGACTGGCCCCTGTGTGTGCAGAAGGAGGTGGTGCTGCTTCCTAAACAAAAGCCCTGCAGGGTTTCAGAGCCCAGGAGGTCCCTGCTGGCACAGCAGTGTCCAACGCTCCACAAAAGATAAAACCACCCAATTTTGTCATAAGGAAGATTTTTACTACCCCTGGCAGCAGGGGGGTATGTGCATTGTGGAGGATAGTTTGGGTTTTTGGGCATGGAGGTAGCTGTTGCCAAGCAAAAAAGGCACTGAGGATATTTATTGATGTATTTGCCTTGTAGTTCAGAGCTTAGGCAGCCACTCCAAAGACTGACATGGGATACACTGTACCTCAAACCCACTGCATCTTCAGGGGAAAGAAAAACAGTTTTGGAAGTGGCTTTTGCTTTAAATTCTTGTATTCTTGATACGCAGCAGGAAGAAAGCTTAAAAAAAATCTAGAACTAGCCAGAAAAAAATATAAGTAGTTGATAGGATGGAGAGAGAAGGAAAAGAGGAAAAAAATATAAAAACGTGTTTATTTGCTTATTCTTAGTGATTAACATAGAAGAGAAGTTGTCTGTCATGTGCTCCTGCTTGAATGACTATTGTCAGAAGTTTATCGAAGGCTGGATATGTTTGCACCCATGTTACCCACTTGCTGTTTCAACTAATACGAGAGTCCTTCTGAATGTGACTTTCCTCATTCATTTCCTTAGATCCTGAGCAGCAGAGAGACTGCCAGATCATCTGCTAAATGATTCCAGGATAACCTGGTCACGGGGTTTTTGTGAGCTCTTGAGGACTGAGGGCTGGGATATGAACATCTGCCGCTTTGTGAATTGGCTTCGTCACCCTCTGATGGCAGCGAGTTCCCTGGCTTAGGTTGGGACAGGGGGATTTTCCTCAAGATGTTTTGATTTGTTGCTTTTTAGCATTGCTTTATGATCCCCCAATCTCATATATGTGAACATCAGTGCCCAGGCTACCCCAATCTCTTTTGCCCAAATTATCAGTTTACTTTCCATCACCGGGATAGGAAGACCAGGCTTGTGTCTAGTTTTGTAGAAGCGAGGAGGCTTCTTGGTAGCATACAATGTGTTCCCCCTTTTGAGATTGTAAAACTGCTTGTTAAATTAGTGCCAACTAGTAACTAAAGGGGTGGTGGAGATTTAGTAGGCGACTCGACGTTTGTGGCCCTAAACAATGTGTTGGTTTTATACTGACTTTTACAACATCAGCGGGTGAGTTTCTTTTCATAAGGAAATTAAAGCACTGTGGGGGTGGAGAAGTGGGGAGCACAGGAGTATAAATAGGGGCAAGGAAATGGAAGTAAATTATTGCTGGCTGTGTTGCAATTGTACTTTCTGACCCAACTTTGTATGTCCAAATGTCTGGAGTCCTTTCATATGTCATTGAATAGGTCACAGTATTAAAGGCCAAAATCCAAAATGCTGCTTTATTCGACTGAGAAGGGAGGAGTATTTGAATCATGAGACTTTGAGCACAGCTCATTAGTGCTGAGAGGGGATAAAATAAATTGGGGGAGCCATTAACAACAATGATTAAAATTTATCATAGTGGTACCATAATTGGTACCTCGCCTGAGCGAGAAGTGAAGTACTCCAAGCCAGTTGTATTAAGTGTTCATTTCTGAGAGGCTGACAAAGATTTATGGCTTCTTTTCTATAAGTCCCATTTAGCCTCTGTAGCACTACATCTTTTACTGATGCACGTAAGAAGCAGTTACTGTTAATGGCTTGACCATTTCTGTGCAGGGTATGTTTAAAATCGGATTATTTTGGAGGAGTGGATGAAGCATTGTAGACCTTGGGCTAATTTTTGTGAAGGATGTGGATTTTTTAGAGTATTTCTGTAGGTGTTGGTTGACTTCTTAAATGTAGCCTGACTATTCCTGCT